>NC_056735.1:841250260-841452760 GCF_019279795.1 Protopterus annectens
ATGTGCACACGTGCAAATAAAATTGCTAGTAAAGATTTTTTGATTTGTACACCTGCAGGTTCCATTTCATCCGCTTTAAACATTAATAACAACATGTTGGTCTCAAATACACAGCTTATGTCATTAGCATTATGTCAGTTTTTCTATAAAAAATTACAGGCTAGCACTTTTTTTGATTTCACATCTGTTACAGTAGCATTTTTTCCAAAAGTAACACGTTTGAAGATTATAAATCACAACTATAAAATAAATTATTTTGGGGGAATGCAAAAAGCCAGGATCTGGATAATAGCATGATACATAATTTTATGATATGTATGATCTGCACAAATTACAACATTTCAGCTTCACTGGCAAGGGGCACTGCAGTCAGGGAATTGCCATTGTTTTGAGCTGCAGTGAGCTTGGACTATGGGGGTGAAGGGTTTGTCAACATTCTCACAAAATCTAGTACTTTTCTGTTTTTGCTAGTGTTGTCATAGGTGTTATTAAAAGAACAAGATGAACGTGATAGGAACATTAGTTCATAGCGTTAATAAATTTGCATCTTGCACAACAATTTGAAGGCCTGATTATGCTACTTGAAAACCAGTGCAATATGCACAGTATGCTAAAGAGTGTCAAGATGAACCTAAGAGCATCATGTGTGCAAACAATAAAATCAAACATGGCAGAATGATTCAGAAACATATTAAATTAATGTGAAGCCACATGGAAATCATCTACTCTGAACAGAAGGAAGGATTTTCTTGTGTACAGAAGCTTTTCACTCATGTTGCAATGTTAGCAGTAGTGTCAACATTAGCACAGCAATATGTATTATTAACTTCTTTTGGACTCATTGTCAACATTGCAGATGAGTCCTCCAGTAGCTGACATACCATGACCATAACCAGGAGATTGTAGACCAATACAATACGTCATACAATAGACATGTACCATCAACATGTATCTCAGTGGACATGAAGATTTGTGAAGCATTACCCATGATTGCTACAGGGACCTTTCAGTTTCCAGCAAGAGACTTTTTAGAAGTATCACAAATGTTGGGTTTTTAAATCCTACTCCACTTAATTATCATAGTGCCACAAGCCTCATGGATACATCTGTGGAAACCACATTGGAGTCCAATGACTTGAGCAAGTATGGCTGCTCTAAGTCCTTATATGCCACATTGCTGTGCACATGCTGCACATCATCTCACAGTTCATGTAGCTGCTGTATGTCCTTATGCAGGACATGCAGCATCCTCACTCACTTTAGCTGGGGTGTGCCTGATTCACTGACATGCATAACCATTGATCGATACCATGTGTAGTGCTCAGTCATGAAATGACTTGCTGCATGGGAGCAACAGCAACCAATATACTTTACTATGATAGGTACACTGTCACCTATAAGGTAGTGTGCCTTAGAGACACTATCTGTGGTAACACCTCCTTTGAAATATTTATGTATTTATTTATTGATATTTGATTACCGGAAAATCCAACAGGGTAGAAGCACATTTTCAGTGGAAGCCCGGGGAGAAAAGTCCAAATTAATTCAAAATATTTTAAGAACAATGATTTTACAATTTTCAAAAATAAGACAAAAAATATCTGCAGTTTAAATAATTATTACAAATTAGATATAATGTAAAAAAATGGTTAAGTATCTATTCAAGGTATATGAGAATCATTTAATATTTAGAGAAGCTTTAGACAGCTTGTAGAAAAATTAAAGCTAGCTAAGCTAATCTAGTAGAAACATGAATTGCAACATGAAGTGAAGGAAAAACAGGCTTATGGTACATTTAGTGAGAAAGTCAGGGAAGCAAATTTGGCAGCGGTAAGGAAGTAAGAGAAGAAGAGAGAATAAGGAGGTATAAGGAATGAAAAGGTACTTGCTAACATTAAGGGATATAGTTTATTCTGGTTTTAAGGAAGAACAGAGCCAGATTTTGGCTAGGAAGACTTTTAAAGTGGTTTGAAAGATTGGAGGGAGGGTATAATCCTAGTGGTACAGATAATGAGTTCTAGGCCTTAGTAGCTTGTATGAGTACAGTCAATGCCCAGCTGATTTGATAGGTTTGTAAGACAGACAGGAATTTTTGTTCATTGGATCACAATGGCTGACTGGGAACATAGTGGCGTAGGATGTTTTTTAGTGCTAGATAGCCAGATGGATGCTGGATAATTATATATGTGGTAAGAAACTGTGTATATGTTAGATGATGTGGCAGTTCTAACCAATTTAGGCTTTTCAGTGCTATACAGTGGTTGATTCTAAAAGGGATATGGCTGCAAATTTAGCAACTTTGTTATAGCATTGTTCAAGTTTTAATTTTTCTGAAGCATGGAGGTAAGTAAGGATGGGAGCACTATAAAGAAGAGTAGGTAGTAGATAAGTAGTGGCAAGTGTAGTTTTAGTTGCATCTGTGAGAAAGTTTTTGGCTCTGTAAAGCATCCCTGGTTTTTAATGAGTGTTTCTTATGCAGTTTTATAGAGGAGGTATATTGTCTTATAAGATTTTGGAGAGCTGGGGTATTATCTGGATTTTGTAGTAGTTTAAAGGCAAATGTTAGTTGGTTGGAGTTAAGTAGCTGGGGAGGTTCTAACCAGTTGAGTTGTTTAAGTGATATACAGTGGTGAGTTCTATAAGGGGCATCTGTTACAAATTTGGCTATTTTATTGTAACAAGAATTTAATTTGGAGAGGTCAGCTTTGCAGATGTTGGTTAGTATAAGGGAAGCATATAGGAGGGTTGAAAGGAGGTGTGTATGGGCAATAGTAGCTTTAGTACTGGCAATCAAAAATAACTTATTCCTGTATAATAGACCTAGTTTTTTGTGGATCTTTTTTATGACTTGAGCAATTTGGATATCAAATTTTAGGTTATTGTCAATTTCGACTCTCACCAGTTTAGTGTGAGTGGTTGGGAGGATGGCAGTTTGGTTTTTGGAATGGATCATAAAGGACTGGGGAAAGAGGGAGTTCTGATTGGGTAGAAGGGAAGTAGTTTAGCTTTGTTGGGGTTTAGTATAAGCTGGGAATCAATGAGCCAATTTTCTACAGACAGAAAAGAATCCTGAGTTATGGTATGCAGGTCTTGCAGGGAAAAGGCTGAACATATCAGAGTTAAGTCATCTGCATATTGTATTACTGATGCATGAAATGTGGTGGTATGGAGTTGGTTGGTGAAGAGAGAGAAAAGCTGGGGTCCAAGGATGGAGCCTTGTGAAATCCCTAAAGAGACTGAGAGGATTGAGGAAAGTTGTTGTTGCCACAGGACAGCTTGCTGTCATCCTGAAAGGTAACTTTGGAACCAGAAAAGAGATGAGTTACTGAGGTTATATTTTTGAGAGGACCTCAATGAGTTTATTGTGATCCACCATATTGAAGGCTTTAGATAAGTGTAAAGATATGACAGATACATATTGCACATTATTTCTATGACTATTAACCATATTAGAAAAGGCCATGAGGGCTGTTGTCATGATGTGATGGGGTCAAAAGCCATGTTGAGTATTTGATAGGTGCTTGTGTGCATGTAGGAAATGCAGGAGTTGTAAATGTATGACTCTCTATAACATTTTGGACAGGGGAGACAGAATAGCTATGGGGTGATAGTTGTTGAAGTCAGTGGAATTTCCCCCCCTGTATAGTGGAATGATGTGGGAGATCTTCCAGATGGAAGGGACTATGGTTTCTGATATTGATCTATTTATGAGTATGGTCACTGGGTATGCTACTGAAGTGAAATTTTCAAAAACTCTGCTGAGAGGTTATCTGCGGCAAGTGTGGTAGGTTTAAGTTTTTTTAGTAATCTTTTTATAGTACTGACAGATACAGGATGTAGTGAAAATTGAATGCAGTCATGTTTGTGGCTGGAGCTGTGTTGTGGTGAGAGATGGATATGGCTGTTAGGACTGTTGGAGGTGTTTTGTGAGGCTGCTAGGGCTTGGATACTTTCAGTAAAGTATTTGTTGATTTGGGTTGCTATGCTGTTGGAGCAAGAGGTTGATATTGGGGATGGGGTGCCTACCTTACCTGGTTGTAGTATATTGTTAATTGCAGACCAGAATGTTTGAGGGTGATTGTGATGTTTATTTTGAATATTGTGATAGCAGCTGATTTTGTCTAATTTTACAAGTTTTTTGGCTCTGTTTCTGAGTTCTAAAAATGCTTGTTTTGCCAATTGAGTTTTAGTCCTATGAAAGTGATCCTAGTCCTTGTTTCTTGCCTTGAGTAGGGATCTTCATTCTTTGCTTAGCCAGGGTGCATAGTTAGTTTTTACTCTAATATTTCTAGGGGAAGCATGGGTATTTAGTATATCTAGGAAGGAGGAGTTGAAGAATTTGACAGCCTCATTTAGTGCTAGTAGTCTAAGAGGCTTTCAGTAGCAGCTATTTAATGCCTGGATAAATTTAGCTGGGTTGACATTCTTTGTATTCTTGATTAACCGGAAAGTGGGTTGGCCAGTTGGTTGCAAGTGGGTTTACAGTAGGAAGGTTGGTAGATTATCACTTAAGCCATCAGGGAGACAGCTTGAATATGATGCTAGGGTGGGGTTGTTAACTATAATCCAGTCAAGAGTAGACTGTCTCTTAGAGGATTTGTCAGTTCTAGTAGGGAATGATATAAGCTGAGTGAATCCATGGAGGTTTAAGTGGGATAATGGGTTCTGAGATGGATAGGTTAGCCAGTCTATATTGAAGTCTCCCATCATGATTGTTTCATGAGGGAGGAAATTAGAGACCCAATGGAGTAGGTGCTCAAGAGTAGGGATATTATTTCCTGGTTTGGAATAGCCATCGATGATGATAATATGTTTTTGGGGTTTATTTCTAGTTTGGTAAAGATGAGCTCTGAATTTTCAAAGATAGGGATAGATATATCAAGTTGGCTAAGTTTGAGATGATCTATGTATAGGACTGCTATGCCCCCACCCCTTCTGGAGGTCCTAGCTTTATGAAGAATATTATACCCTGGGGCTGCTACTTCATTATTGATGTTATCTGATTTTAACCATGTTTCTGTTAGAGTGATGATGTCAGGAGAATAGTAAGCAAGTAGTGCATGCAGGTCATGGACTTTGTTTAGAATACTCTGTACATTTAAGTTCAGGAGAAGTAGGGGGAGGAGGAGCTGTTTTGTCTTAGTCTTATTGGGTTGTGGTTGTTTAGGGGAGTAGGGCCAGGATTATGGTGTATGTCACCGGAGCAGTTTAGTATCCCAAGCAAGTGTAAGATATGTTTAGTCACTTTGTTATCTAATCTTTCTTATTTTAGATAGGTTAGGAAGGTGGTGTTTGAGGGATGGTATTTGCTAGCATGATAGTCTATTAGGTTAATGTGGAAAATGGTGGAAGTAATGGAATAATGGACCTGTTTATGGGGGTGGGTTGTTGTAGAGGTTTGCCAGGGATGGGGGTTAGTTGGTGATTGGCTAGTAAAACAGTGAGGGTGAATAGGATAAGTAGTAATGTGGAGGCTGTGATGTGTAGGGTCATTGGGTATCCGAGAAAATTGTTCAGATAGTGAATGTTACAAGGAGACTTTAGATTACTAGATGGTATAGTGTAGTGGAGTGACATTATTATAGGCTGATAGTTGGTAGTGATAATAAAGGAGTAATAGGTGTGATGTGTGTAGGAACAGGTATTTTGGAATAATTAAATGTGGTAGTGTAAAGAAGGAGTGCTTGTATGTGTGGAGACAATGAGGTAGAAGTAAGGAGAGTGTAAACAGATGGGAAGGAGTGGGTGAATGTAGTTGGATTACGAGGAGTGATTAGGTTTGCCATGTGACTGGCTGGGAGGAAAGTGGGTTGGGCTATGGAAGTATAAGTTTAGGTGAAGTGGGGGTGGGTGGGAATGGGGATAAGGTAGGGGAGCAGAGTGAGCCCAAGCAGAGTGAGGTAGAATGGAGAGGGTAGAAACAGGCTGATGAGTATTGGCAATTCTACAAAAAAAAGTAGGTTTTGAGGGTAAGTTTAGCTCAAAGTAAGTGGGCTATAATGACGTGACTTAATGAAGTGTGCATGTTGCTTGGGAGTGAATCCAGAGTACAACCGTAATTAGGATGTGAGAATATAACCAATTCTAATGCTAAGTTTTAACTTGGGCTAGGTTGGGTATTTATAGCTTATGCATGCATTACTGCTGTTATAAATATCCACTTTTGGAGAAGAGGAACCTAGGACAGACAAGGGTTCAGGTTAGCAAGGTTGTGTTGAATACGGGTAGTGGGGGGTTATTGGCTAGTGTCCTGGCTTTGTGTGCTCATCACTGCATTAAGACTAGTACAAGGACAAAAACTGGTAGTTATTATAAAGCAAGAGTCCCTAGATACATACAATAGTTTAAGCAGAAGGTTTAAAGTAGTTCCTTTGGGCAGGAGTTCGCAGGGTTAGATGACAGGCAGCTATCATTAGGTGGAATGAGAGCGGCACTGATTTATGTTAAAGACTGAGGGAAAAAAGCAAGAGAAAAGGAAAATATACATATTATGAGCACAGAAGAACAGTTAAGTAGAGTGGTAATTATAAAACAACTGCTTTAACAAGACAGTAACATTACACCTCTGAAATTGTGCATCCCAGCTTACAGAACATGCAGATCCCTGACATTTAAGAAAAAACTATGGCAGCACATGTACCAAAAAATCGCATTTAAGCTTATCACATAAGCACATTATAGTGGTAAAGTAAGCAATTTAGTGCAGTGGAAATATGGATTACAGAAGTGCAATTTGCACATTACTTGATATACATAAGTCTAATGGAGCAACTACACTGATAAACCACTGTTATTATCTCTACAATATTAAACTATGCAGTTGCCAGAACCACTGTTTTCATCTTTTAATTATCAACTATGCATTTGCTAAGTCAAACACTGAAGGTTAGGGGGTTACGCTACAGCACATATGAGATATAAACAGTGCAGTAAAACATGGTCTCAGCATTTCAATACATAAAATACATATTCATGAAAAATGCAGCAATTACAAAATTTCCAGTGTTTGCCAAAATGTATTGTAGGTGGTCAAAAAAACAGCAGTTTTACTTACATGGGGTGCACATCACACCATGGACTAGCTGAGTTGATGGGGAAACAGTGACTGAAGTTTTTTAAAGATGTCGCCAGAGGTGCAGTGGTTATTTCTAACCTCTGCAGATAACAGGGGGATGGGGTGGGACTGAAAGTGAGATTACCTTTCTGCTGCAGCAGTAAAAACTGGATTTTGATTATCAGAAGAGGTAAAAGGGGAAGGGTAGAAACAAGTCTAGAAATTAGGAAGAGACTAGTTTGCCATTATCTGTAGCTTTTTTAACAGTACCTGTATAGGTTAGAAGGGCAGTGCTAGTACTATGGGAAGGATTGAAGCCATGCAGTATAGTTGATATACGTTCTTCTTGAAGGAGATAGTCTAGCAATTTTTTTAATATATTTTTCAAGTATTTTGGTGAGAGAAGATAAGATTACTATAGTTGTAAAGTTATTAGTGTCTGTTGAATTTCCTCCTTTGTTATAACATGGATAGGTTTAATATGGATAGGGCATGCAGTGCTAAACAAAGATAATGCCACAGTTTCAGCCTATCCCTCCACTATGATTTCAGATGTAGAGTAGATATAAAAAGTGGACATACCCCTGCTAAAATGCCAGTTTTTGTGATATAAAAATGAGACCACAATAAATCATTTCAAAACTATTCCCACCTTTAATGTGACCTATAACTTGTACAATTCAATTGAAAAACAAACAAATCTATTAGAGGAAAAAGTATAAAAAATAAAAAAAATGTACAGTAAGCTAAGTGTGCACACCCTTACTCTAATACTTTGTTGAAGCACCTTTTGCTTTAATTACAGCATTCAGTCTTCTTGGGTAGGAGTCTATCAGCATGGCACATCTTGATCTGGCAATATTTGCCTACACTTCCTTGTAAAAGCACTCCAAATCTGTCAGATTGCAAGGGCATCTCTTGTGCACAGCCTTCTTCAGGTCACCCCACAGATTTTCTATTGGATTTAGGTCTGGGCTCTGGCTGGGCCATTCCAAAACTTTACTTTTCTTCTGGTGAAGCCATTCTTTTGTTGATTTGGATGTATGCTTGGGGTCATTGTCATGTTTAAAGGCAAAATTCCTCTTCATCTTCAGCTTTCTATCAGATAGCTGAAGGTTTTGGGCCAAAAGTGACTGGTATTAGGAACTGTTCATAATTCCCTCCACCTTGACCAAAGCCCCAGGTCCAGCTGAAGAAATGTAACCCCAAAGCACGATGCTGCCACCACTATGCATCACCATGGGGATTGTGTTCTTTTGGTGATGCAAAGTTTTGTTTTTGCACCAAATGTACCTTTTGGAATTGTAGCCAAAAAGTTCAACCTTGGTCTCACCAGACCATAACACATTTTCACACATGCTTTTGTGAGATGATGTATTGTTTTGCAATTTTTAGTTGGGCCTGGATGTTTTTCTGTGTAAGAAAAAGGCTTCCACCTTGCAACCCTACCCCATAGCCCAGACATATGGAGAATATGGAAGATTGTTGTCACATGTAGTACACAACCAGTACTTGCCCAAAATTCCTGTAGCTACTGCGGTGTTGCTGTAGGTCTCTTGGCAGCCTCCCCGACCAGTTTTCATCTAGTCTTTTCATCAATTGTGGAGTGACATCCAGTTTTTTGCAACATCACTGTTGTCACATATTTTCTCCACTTTTTGATGACTGTCTTCACTGTGTTCCATGGTATATCCAATACTGTGGAAATTTTTTGTACCCTTCTCCTGACTGATACCTTTCAACAATGAGATCTCTTTGATTCTTTGTAAGCTCTCTGCAAACCATGGCTTTTACTGTAGCGGGCAACTAAGTAAATGTTAGAAAAATCCTACGAGGACAGCTGAACTTTATTTGATGTTAATCACAGTCTCTTTACTTGATGGCAGGTGTGTACCCAAGAAGACTGAATGCTGTAATTAAATCAAAAGGTGCTTCAACAAAGTACTAGTTTAAGGATGTGCACACCTATGCAATCTGAAATGTCAAGTTACCCAATATTTTGGCTTTGGATTTGTTTTATATTGTCCTGCCTCATGTACTTATATTGTTTATAAAACATCTACACACACACACACACACACACACACACACACACACACACACACACACACACACACACACACACACACACACACACACACACACACACACACACACACACACACACACACACACACACACACACAATTTACCAACATCAGGCTGCATGTTGCTCTTTATTTATTTCACTGCTAATTATTTATACTAACTCTGAAGTTGCACTACAGTAAGGAAAGACCATATTCCATTATTCTTACTGTATGATGATTTTGCACAAGAGCTAAGCCAGCACATCTGAGAAGATGGTTTTCAATCAGCTGTGCTTACTTCTTTTCATGTTTGGCAAATTGGCATTAGATAAACAGTCAGTGGTCCCTATATCTATATCTGTATATATAATCTATAATCCTTATATATAACATGTATACATATTTGAACATTTAAAAATTATTTTTTACTTCAGTCAGCCTAAGTTCATGGGTTCCGTTATGGGACATGTTACTGATTTTTAGATTTTTTGCAATGCTTTTGATATGATGTTGGATAAGAGGAGTTTAATTTATTTATTTTTTCTTTAGTTGCACAGTTTATTTATAGTGGTGGACCACCAGCGTGATTTGTTTTTGCACTTTCCATGGTACTTTGTTCTGGTAGAGGCTGTTAAGTTTATGAATTTTATAAATGCATGCAGAATTTCTTAGTGAAGCTTGCTTATGTATTAAGGTCAGGGATGGTACAGTGATAAATGTGCTTTGATATTTCACCACTAAGTAGGTTAAGCTTGCATTTTTATATTTCTTGAACTCAGTGTGATTTGCTGTAGGGGCTTTTGGAAGTTTAAAGAAAGCCACAAGTCTATGTCAACCTTCACTGGGAAATGAGAGACCACATGTGCTGTGCAAAAGGTGGCCATATTTATAAGAATCAAGTCAAGGAAGCAGTGTCCTCTAGCAGGTTTATTGCCAATGCTCAAGGGGGCGGGGGGGTGTTGTTTAGTAAGTCTAAAGTTTTGGGGCATATCCTACATTCTAGGCATAGTTGTCCCAGTTTTTTGTACAATAGTTAAAGTCACTCAAAATAATGCAGTTTTTGCTAATAGGGAGACCATTTAGATTGTTGAGGCATTTTACGTTACATTATCTGAGTGTGCAAATAATCTAGGTCTTTGATGAAAGAGCATCTTACTGTTTTCTACTTTTATGTTCATTGAGCTCTATGACATAGAGGGTAAAACCCTAACTTTGACCCAGATGGCCTTAGTTCAATTAGTGATAGTGCTGAATGACCTAAGTAAGGTGTGGGATTAAGCAATGTTTGTCAGCGCACTCATCCCAAGGGAAAAGCCAAGGGATGTGGATGCAGCTGATCCCTGGTGGTAATTGAGGAAGCATGGAGTGTGTTGGCTACACAGAAGTCAGTGCTATGCCTGATTTGCACAGGGAGGTACGGATAATAGGCAGCAATGCCCTTTGCATGCCAAATGCTTGAGCATGCATGTATGTGCAGGGGGAGGAGTTAGTTCTTAAGGGAAAAACACTCCTTGCCAGCACTATGAGACTACCCTGAGGTACTCAGATCTTTTCTATGGCCCTGGTCATCATCATAGACAGTCCAGGAGGAGAAGAAGAAGAATTTGATAGACTCTGATGAATGATGATAGGCACTGGCAGCAAGTGCTGGTCAGCTGTGGTTGAAACAACTCCCCCCGACAAAGAAAAGCCTAAATTTTACAAGAAGAAAAGTTTATTCACAGTTTATAAACCATTTGCACAATCTAGTGATGGTCTCTGTCTGTCTGTCTGTCTCTCTCTCTCTCTCATAAGCCCATACCGGACAATAGAAAATCATACTAGAGTTGTGATGACTATGTTCAGTACAGTTAGGTACCTCTAATTTCAAGCACATTGCCATAACCTTACTGTCTTCACCCAGCTCCATCAAAGCTTCCGACCATTTGGACAGATATATTGGAGCAGGGCTTCAGTCTCTTCCAGAACAGAAAAGTATGTCCCACTTTGACATTTCAGAGGACGAATGAGAAACAGTCAATGTCTGTTTTGTATTTACTAGCCTTCTTCCTTAGAAGAGCTAACGAGCCCCTTTACATCTCTATCCCTGAAATTCACTACCACTGATGGACCATTGCTTGTGCACTGGGAGCACGAGAGTTATGTCCATAGCCTGTTGACCTTTACTATTTGTTGTTCCATAAAGTTCAGTGCTTCCTGCAAAAGTAAAATAAATAAATAAATAACTTGTTATACAAGCAGTCTTTTTTTGTGCATAAACTCAATTCTAATAAAGACAGAAAATGCAAATAGGTTAATCATCATAAGTCATATGCTTTACTAATAACATGGATAAAGTCTACCGCAATTGAACATAGCCACTTAGTTTGTTTGTTTGTGTCTTTTGGCTTTTCCCGGTTAGGGGTCGCCACAGCGGAACTCCGGTCTGCTAATGATTGGCAATAGATTTTTACGTACTGGCTTCTACCCCCAAAATATCAGGATCCTCCACTACAACACCATCTGACAGTGGAAACATTTAAAGCTCTGTGGACTAGGGACTCTTGCTGGTGTCACTCCTCTTCACCTTTTCTTCCTTTATCCTTTCTCTTACACCCTCTTACCTTTTTCCCACCCACATAACTATCTTGTATAGTAAATTGTGAAAAAGAAATAGAGGGGGTTTATCCCATGCCAAAAACGTAGTGCCCCTTTTACCTCACCACCTCCACAACAACGGACTTGATGTGTTCCTGCAGAGTCTCTGTTTGTTGTGTCTCCCGTTTTTCAGTCTTTCCTATCTTCCCTTTCCATTTTTCAAAGTAAACAGCATGTCCACATAGGGATACCACTATGTAAAACTTTTTAACCCAATTTATGTTTTTAAATATTAATAATAAAAGCTGTGCAGTCCACCTTGTGACTTAAGTCTTTTAAGTGTGACTGTGCATAGCCACATCCATCCACAATATCCAAATACATACAAAGTAAATGCAAAGCCTACGACTTTCACATAGTAATGCTTAATTTGGGTTCTTTGCACTTTTGCCTTAAGTACGCATGCTTTTCAATAACATCTTTAAATTTCCTTATGCAGTGTGAATAACCTGTGCTTAGCTTATTTGCATACACATAGTTTCTGTTTTCATGGATAATTGCTACATAGTTGCAAAGTACCGTCTATGAATACAACTCACTGTCTCATTTAGATTTAATTTTATATAAAGAGAGACACTATTTTACAGTTATTCTGTGTTTTTTGAACTATATAGAGACATTCTTGTCTGAAGATCATACACCTGTATAATAGTTCAATTTTCTACAACAGTGCTCAAGGCCCTGTATTCCATGACAGTCAATGTTTTAGGATGGGGTCCAGTAGATACAATCACTGGGAAATGTATTTATTATGTGAAAGACCTTTCTGCTTCACCAATCAGCTCCCAAACAGAATTCCTAAAGCCTCAATAGTGCAATATGCAGATGATACCACCATAATATGCACAGCCAAATCAATTGACATCCTTCACTCCAAAACACAAGAATGCTTTTCCCTAACAGAAACTTGAATTACAAACCAAAGGCTTATTCTGAACCCAAGTAAAATAAAGCTAATACTCTTTAGGTCCCACAGAGCCACACCTCCCACTGATTCTTTCTTCATCTCCTCCTTTAACAAGACCACAATCACCCCCACAAATCATACCAAACTCTTAGGGGTTGAAATAGATAATCACTGTAGATTTGACCTACATATTTCTATAACCATAAAAAATGTACATAAAAAACTTGACCTACTGTATCGCAATAATAAATTCCTCACTGACCACTCCAAAACTACAATAGCAAGGGCTCACCTACTATCCACCCTACTTTATGCCTCTTCTGTGCTTACAAATTTCCGCAAATCCGACCTAAATAAACTTGATAGTTGTTATAATAAGATAGCCAAATTCGCTACAACCTCTCCCATTATAACACATCACTGTGAATGCCTAATAAAACTCAATTGGCTAGAACTACCACTACTACTTCAACTCAATCAACTATCACTAGTCCACAAAATAATACATAACTCTGAAAACACCCCAGCCCTACAAAATATTTTGCAACCCTATACAACTGCCAGACTCTTGATGTCTAGCACACAAAACCTACTCAAAGTAACCAAATATAACAATGAAGCTGGTAAGTCTGTCTACAGCCCACATAAGTAACAACAAATCCCCATTACAGTTCAAGAAACTTGTCAAAACTCACTTTTTGAATAATCGACCATGCTCCTGTATCCCACCTGGTTAATGTCTCATTAGAACACTTCACTTAACTTAAGTAACTCTGCTAAGCCAACCAATCATATAGTACTGTACCCACTTAGGACTGTTAATCTACTGCTCATCCCATCTCTCCAGGAGTTAGGGAAAACTACCCCAGCAATGTTATGCTTTCCATAAGCAACTAAAACCAGGAGCATATGTATTGTAAATCAATGTGTTATCTTTCTCAACTTAAAAACCAGGAGAAGACATACAGTAAATCAATTTGTTATCCTTCTCAACTATAGCGAGCATCATCTGCTCTCTCAGAGCCTTATTCTATGTCTCTCTGCTTTTACTCTGATAGTAAATCTATCACAGGAATCCTAAACTTAGGAATATCTTCTGAAATGTAATATTATATTGCAGAGAACAAATGTATCCTATCTGCTAGTTAATATGTATGTTAAAGTCTCTTCTATGGAAATTGTATGTCAAAAGTCTGTCCTTAAAACTATGTTTTGTAAAAAAAAATGTTCTCTTGGAGCTTTTCTCCCCAGGCCTCAACTGACAATGGACTTGTAATCCAGCTGGACTCTCCAGGTCAACAAATGTAAAATAAATAAATAAATACTAGCATGCAGTATGATGAAATAAATTATTTTGCATTTCCTATCATCCATAATGTTTCTTTGTATCGTTTATTCCAGAATCCACGCTCTTGGTAGATCTCACACTCTGCAATAGTTCAAGATAACGTTACCATTCAAAAGTACAAAAAAAATGCCATTTAATAGTTGTTTTCTGTTGTTTTTTAAAATATACATGTAGTTACTGCACAGATTCTAGAGGACCTGGAATAGCATGCCTTTTTCATGTAGGCCTCCCTCCCAGTCCTGGCCTAGGTCCCTCCTTGCAGTGGCCAGATCCTGACACATCGCCTGTTGCCTGGGAAGAAGGTATTTCTCTATTTGCCAAGCCTCCTAGCTTATGTGCAGAATGTAGCCACTGCTGCTCAGTCCAGCTGCATCCTGCAGTATCCCAGTTTGCTGGATGGGTTTAGCAGTGCACTGAATCTAGGCACTTCTCTAATACCAGAATGTGTTAGATGGCATTGGCCTCTAACAGCAGCCTCCCATCCTGTCCTTTCAGCAACTCAAGCCACTAATAGAAGTAGGGTCATCCAGTGAGGATTCACAGGATTTATACCTCTGCACCACAGGGTCAGGCATATTTATGTGTGCTGAAGGGGGGGAAATTTGAATGTGACATGCCTGAAAATTAAATGCAATTGCTTCTCAATAGATTTTTACTTGGAGTAAGATGAATATGTGTGGTGTCATCTGTAATGAATAAATGATACTTCCATAAGAATGGTTTAACTAGTTTGCAAGAAAAGGACTGTCTTATCATCTGCAAGGAAATAATGACCTTGAGATACGAAGACAAAAGCCTATGTCATCTCTATGCTTGGTATACATAGTTATAGGGTAGGAATGGTCACAAAGAATTGAGAAGCTGATAATAGGAAGTGTTCTGTGTATAAAACAGTCAGATACACAGTGTAGGACTTTGCCAAATGTATAATTTATTTATTTTACTTATTTAACATTTGTTAACCGGGAAAGTCCGACTTGGAACTAAGCCAATTTTCAGCAGAAGCCCGGGGAGAAACGCTCCAGATGCATGTCTTTGTAATGTGGAAGGAAACTGGAGCACCCAGAAGAAACCCACATGAACAGAGGGAGGACATGCATACTCCGCAAAGAAGGCACCCCAGCCGAGAATCGAACCGGGGAACCTCTTGCTGTGAGGTGACAACGCTAATGCTGCACCACTGCACCATCCTGTATGTATAATATGTTCTGTGATATGAAAGACCAGTATGAAAATGTTAACTTGTCAATACAAACATGAACAAAACTAAAGCAGTGCACATAAGATTTTGTGCAAACATGGAACTTTTACACCCACAATAAATGTTCTAATGACCTCAGTTGGTGCAACAAAGTATTCTAATTTAATCTGATTTTTCATACGATGTAAAGATTTTAACTAGTTCAGATATAAGTGTATTCCAAGCAAGAACAATTTAAATATTTTAGGAAGTTAAATGAAATAGCCATGGTGGATGTCTACAATAATTATGAAAAAAGACAGAAAAACAAGACGGAAAATCTGAGCAAACATCCACATATTCATTATTCAGCACAGCAATTCATCAACTTTAAAAATACCACTCCATCTAAAATGAAAAGAATATATTTTATTCAGTAGTTAAAATGAAACTGATGGAGACAGTTCATCTAGAATACCAGGTGCTTTCATTTCCACAAATAACCCTTTTCTCAAGGCATAGCTTTTAACATCTTACATACATTATTAAATATGCCATTCTTCTTCCTATGAATTAATTACTTCATTAAATACATACCAAATAACTGTGTTTGTTCAAGTGCTTTTCTATTAAGCCATTTAAACAATTAATCTGTTTAGCTAATACAACCATAGTATCTAACATATTACTTTTGAATTAGCTGTAATTAAACAGAATTAAATCAAATCACATTAAATTAAAGTGCTTAGTACCGTGCCGATAGCCTACTTTTATAAAGGATTTCATTCTCTCATTAAATTAAATATTTTCATTCATGCACAATCTTTAATTAATAAAGAATATGCAGCAAATGATCAAAGTTATTAAAAATATCAATAAGAAAGAACAACTGCAACTTCTAATTTGAAACTGAAAACGGCTACTACTTCAAAAATCCAAACCAGTGAAATATTCACAGTTTAAAATACAACAGCAAGGCAACTATACTGCCTCTTTATAAAGCTACAATTTGCAAATGGTAACAGTTCACAAATCCACAAAAGCAGATTTAGCTGTCTCTCATCATAACCCTTCTACTAGTAGACATTATGAGCTCAGTACACTTTATCTGATTTTTATTAAGTTCTGTTTGCACATATTGAAGCACACTTTGAAAGATCTACAATGACAACAGGAGCTACATAATTAATTATATATTTTGGCTCAATAACTCACTACATTTTCCTTCTCACAGTGACATCAAATATTCACTTATAAAAAAGTGTATTCTCTTTCATACTGGAATTTGTACCACCTTGCTTCATATTATTTTATGTTTTAATTCTTGGGCGTTCACCAAAACAGCCATAAAAGTAGGTTTATATTTTAAAAACATCCCAGAATGGTTCTTCATAATCAGATTTTTAAGATACATGACAGAATGGCAATTGTCAGAAAGGAAACCATTAAAAAACTGGCTGATGGAAAATGTTTTGTAAAAGACCCCCCCCCCCTATATAACCATGTGTGGACCTTCGCACCTTATTTATTTATTTATTGGCATTTGTTTACCAGTAAAGTCTGACTGAGTGGTGCTCTTTTTCAGTGGAAGCCTGCGGAGAATAACTCCACTATACAGACATCATGGACATTATTTGCAATGTTTCATTATTTACAGTCAGTTTCATTCATGAGCAACATGACATCCTTGACATCAGTTACATCACTTACAACATTTCAATAAAAAGTATCAGTGAGACGGTCATATATGAATCATTTTTCTTTTAAATACAGGGGGTTATATGCAGTGCACTATCATCAGTATACATAGATTGTCAGGTTTTAGGTAAGAATATTTGTTACTATAAAGACGATTAAAGTCTAGGATATTGGAAGATAAGATAAAGAGTTAGAGCAGCCCAAATAAAGGAAGGAGGGGAGGAGATATAAGGAAGATAAAGGAGATGAGATGACAAAAGACAGTATAGTTACGATAATAACACATTAAGTTTTGTACAGCAGAGGGTTATGGTATGACTTCATATAGCTATATTAGTAGCAGTTTAACCAGGGGTGGTGCAGGTACAGAGCCATATATCCTGTTACAATGTATTATCTTTCCAAGGCTGCATCACCTTAGAGTAAAATAGAAAAATTGCTTTTTCACAGAAACTAATTTATTTTTCTTTACTATGAGATTATACATCCTCAGGTTGATAATGCCTAAGCACGGTTTAGGGTGTAGAATCACCCTGCATACCACAGAAAATGTATCTGTTGATTTGCAAGTTTGTATTCTGATGAATCTGGTGAATTTTCAATTTTCTTCCAGTCACTTATTTTTTTTACCATGCAACATTCATTCAATTGAGTAGAAATGCTGAAAACATATTGATTTTTCACTGCTTTAGTACATTGCATCTGTATGATTAACACCACATTTGTAATAATTTAAAGCACTATTTCATGCATAATTCTCAACTGTACAGATTTTGATAGAATGTCCACATTCTTGCCACATACTTTTGGCCTGTTAGTCATAAAATTGTGCTTTTTCTGGCCAATCATTGGCAAATCTTTGAGGACGGAAGCCGGAAAATAATGACAAGCATTTCAGATTCAGAATTCATACCCTTGAGAAAATTTATGGTAATGTAATGTTATTCTATTAACTTTCTAAGTTTGTAAGAGCATTATTTAAAAATTATCCCTATTTTTGGGCCTTTGTCCTCCCATTATTTATGGCTTTGTCCAGATTTCTTGCACTTAGAGGTTGAGAACTATGATTTCATGCCAGTTTTTTACCAGTTCTTTATCTTATTTTACCCACTGACATTTTTTCCTTATAAAATCTTGGAAGCATCGGAGTAGCAGACAATAGAATATTTTATGCAAACACGAAAATATTCCATGCTTTCCAACTACACTATTGTACCAATACAAATTCCAGAATAGGATGTGTGAGGCAAGATATTAGAGCTGTAGGTATTCCAAAGCAGGTGCTTTTTGTAAAACACAAAACCTTTATCACTTTTGTCCCTGTTTAGAAATGGACTTTTTTGGAAACAATAAAAACAGCTGTTATAAATATGTTTGTCACATGACCCAACACAGTCAGGAATCTAGGAAAAACAGAAGTTCTAAAATTTGAAGAGTCAAATCTAATTTCACTATCATCCTGCAAAAATGGACTTAATATGAATATAATTAATATTAATATCAAACCACTGCAAAAATACTAAAAAAATAACATATCAAAAAGTATGTGTGTGTGGGGGTAAAATATTAAATATTAAATATTTTGTCTTGGTGTAATATTTTAATATTTAAAATACTGGTTATGGGTGTTCTGTCATTAAGGCCCACTGGAAGTATGACATTCAAACCTAACTGCCATTTTAACTCTTTTTCTTCAACAATGTATCCCCATTTGTCATCTGTAGTGGGAAGAGAAATGGAAGAATGCATGTGCAGAAAAATATGTACCATCACAGTGTGAATGAGCACTCGTATAAAAATACATAGCAGACTGTGGCCATATATAGATATGTTAAGACTGTGTTTTCTATTTGAGTGTCTCATACAACAAAGTGGCACTGCTTTGTGGTGATAAATATAAGCAGGTATAAGGCACATTCAACAGATGCTTACAGTATAATCCATGCATAATGCACACAAATATTTGGAAATTTGTCAGAATTATACTGCATATACAACAGATGTGTGAAACAGTGAAGAAACATACAATGCTACAACTCAGCAGTGGTCAACAGAGACACAGACACACAGTCAAGTGAATCTGAAATGCTCCTGTGATATGGCACATGTCAGTGTGGTTGAACTCCTGCAGACATAGACAATGCAAGTCATGTTAAGTACACCATCCACAGGAAACTGAGATGCATTTGTAGAGTGGCATGACAGTTGCACATTCTGGGTGCACATATCTCTATGCTACACAAACTGCCACACATGTGCCTTCATGCTGTGATGTGCATGACCATTCTCAAACAGTCATAGTGAAGGTATGAGAAATAACAAAACCCAAGTGAAACATTGCCATGAATTCTGGTCCATATGAAGTGATCACAGTACTGCATGAAAAGGAAATGTGCACATGAAACATGCATAACACTATCAGGAAAGATGTGCACATGCACATGTCATTCTCTAATGGCATTGCAGCTCCACAGCAACACACACTTTGTCATTGTGACAGGAATGTGAACAAACACAGTAGTCAAGATAGACTGTACTTGGATGTGGTCAACTATAATCATAAGTCACACAAATGCAAATAATTACAAAATAAAAATATGGTATTGCTGTACTTATCTGGCACAATACCAGTGGAGAGGAATGCAGCTTATGAACCTACAAAAGGAAAGGCCAGATGATATGATTGTGTAGAATAATGAATGTTTCTGATGATGACTTGTATTAGTACATGTGACCTGCACTGTGAAATGTGCTGCACACAATAGGAGTTTGCCATGTTACAGACAATACTATTCATCTGGTATGTACAGCAAATGGTGGCATATCAATGGAAACCATGAGGGAGCAGACTGTGGCATAATATAAGTGAAAGACAGGGAAAGCAAAACTGCCATATGGAGTAATGTGCACAAATATGTACCCTGACAATAATCCCCACCATTTATAGCAAACAAATGCTGGCTAAATTACATGAAACAAAGACTGTAGTTACTATATGGAGGTATGCCTTTTGTTGCGTTGACTCAAAGATGAGCTCCCTTGTGACCTCCTGGAAGGAGTCATGCATGAACTGCACTTTTCCTTGAAAGAAATTCTGCATGAGATTCTCATGCAGAATACTTCAGTCATGACATCCAGAAGGGTGGCCTCTCATGTCATTTGCCACAGGTTGTGGAGGTCATCTTCAATGTACCACCAGAACCGGAGTACCTAATGGTCCTGACCTCCTCTCATCATTATTGTCTCTCTCATCCTTAGACTGAGATTCTTCTGGCAATGGTTGTGCAGGTCCTCTCTGATGTTGTCAGTGGATGGGGGACAATCTTCTCTTCTAGGCTCTGTAACATGCATTAATAGAATCATTGCAAAAAAAAAAAAAAAAAAACTGTCACTTGTCAATACATTACCATATCAATATGCAGTGCATGTAAGTACTGAAAGTCTACCACAATGCTGTCAATCATACATGCACATCACAGGTATCATACACAAATGCGCAAATATGAGAACACGTAATAAAGCAATATGCTTAACCATCAAATGACATATATGACTGACATTTAACAGTCAGTATTCACATTATACACAGGTGTTTGGCAATAGTATTTGTCATGATGACTATGATCTTTAGATAACAATACACTACCATGACATACAATATGCACTATGAATTGCTGTTATCTACAATGTTGTGTTACCACTCACAAACAACAATATAAAGAAACACATATGGATATCAGATATGTGACTGAAGACTTAACATGTATTCAATTATGTATTTAAGCCATATGCACAGATGGTGTTGTATCCAATACACGGTTCTTTTATAATAAGTGCATCTCATGTAATGTCACACATTGTCAGGTATGCGTGGATGTACACTTTGTACAGTGCATGCTATAGTGATGTGTTTATGTCAATTACTGAAATGAACATTAAAGTATGTAGGGAGTGGATACAGACTCTTAACATTTGTTTGGATGACACATATGCAGTAAACATAAGCTGTATGTAGCAGTGTGTTCATATCACATAATCATGTGCATGCAGGCAGGACCTCAATTTATCACTCCAACACTCAGATATGTCATGATACACATATTGCTCACCTCGATATATAAAAATCAAGTAAATAATGTATAAATGTGTAGAGAAATGAGACATACCTCACTGAAATATCAAAAACATTAAAACTGTGTCTTAGACCAATAGTTCTACTACATCCATATGTAATTTGTTATGGGCTAATATATATGCTGTGTTAGACTAAGTGAAAATAACACATATATACTTCATGTGACAGCATGTGTACAGCTGCCGGTGTCATATTTACATGCAGCAGTACAAACAGAATACAAGATTGACAGTTGTAATGGTGATCACATGATACATGCTAGTGAAGTAAAAAATGAGTATGTTCCACCCCTGTACTACACATATAAACAATGACAGATAGTTGACATCATGCCAACCAAGAAATATGGATTAACAACAGATAATGGTCTACGACATACACTCAAAAGCTATGTCTAGGTTATAGCAAATACAAAACATTGAATTCAAAGATACAATGTCTTACATACATTGTGGTCTCACTAGTACATATGCATTTGTCAGTGTGAGGTATGTCATCAAAAAACAATCAATTACATGACTGTATTGTATCTAACATATTTTGAGACCTACCTTATGCATGGTAAAACACCAGTTATATGCAAAAGTGTATACCACTGAATTGTGGGTTCATTATTTCAAGATGGCATACCAGACACTGCCTCCACTGTGGAATGCATTCATGTGACATCATTGCCAAAAAGTTAAAAAGCACAGACAACAAAATAATGACATCACAATATATGTATGATGGGATAATATATACATATATATATATATATATATATATATATATATATATATATATATATATATATATATATATATGAGTAACCATAGATGTGAGCATGTGTATATGTCAAACAGTTTTATAACATGATATACAAATGTCATTGATAAATACAGTCAAGGAAGAATACTCACACAGGTACATAAATAATGCATAGCACATATGCCACTACATAAAAAAAATACATCACCATATATGACGCTGTAGTGGAAGCCCCCCACCATCCACACACACACACATACACCATGAACCTGTAACAGAGCACAGTAAGAAGGCACAGGGAACAGTAAGAATCAATTGTCATGAATGGATGTGACATTTATGCATGGCTAATTTCCAAAATAAAATATCTAGGGAGATGTATAACACAATTAATGTGGAATGACGGGAGAATCTACATATTCATTTGAAATAGAGTACATGCTCATGATAGGGTGAAAACTTTGAGAAAAGTAAAATTCCTACTTGATGTATACACCACTAACTTAATCAGGACAATGTGGTTTTCATCATTCTGTTTGATGGCGCAGTCATCATCTTTCATTTGATCGTAAATCAGTTTTTGATGATTTTCTATCTTGCAGAATTTTTCAGAGCACAACAGAATGATGATGGCTATGGCCAATGATTATTAATTTTGCAGTCTGGCAGCCTTAAGTTTCTCAAAGACACCTATCTGGTTAGTGAAGTTTGGACAGTATATTTGTAATATATAAACAAGGAGACACAGTTGCCTTTGATAGTAATGTAGTACACATGATCATCCTTTTTCTCCCACATCCCATTTCCATAACTAGAAACACAAGTGCCTGTGGAATGCAAAAATATTTGTAGCCTGCCTGTATGCAACAAGCTGTATAGTATCATTATTAGTATATTGTTCAGTATCTGATATTTGTAATAGCCTCATAAAAAGACAGGGGTACATTGCTTAAGACATTACAAATATACATGCTGATGATTTCCTTCTCCAACACTCATCTTCTGGATAGCTATGGAAAGCTGAGCCATTCACAGCATGAATTACCACAATAT
This sequence comes from Protopterus annectens, assembly GCF_019279795.1. Classification (NCBI taxonomy): domain Eukaryota; kingdom Metazoa; phylum Chordata; order Ceratodontiformes; family Protopteridae; genus Protopterus; species Protopterus annectens. The sequence continues at coordinate 841,273,092 of NC_056735.1, forward strand.
ACAGTGATCGGTACACTAATGTCAGTGTACAATGTCCTATAGTCAGTGAAGCAGTCATAAATCTGACTTGCGCATGCACACACAACTGTTACTTTAGTAAGACCACATAAATATCAGTATAACAGTTATACTCAGACACAGTTTGAGCAACTGATATTTTTAAACTCAGTTATAGGACAGTATATTTCCTTATAATTATAAGTGAGCAACTTGCTACAGTGATAGATAATGGACAAAAATGCATTATGTTTGATTGTATAGGTATGGAGAGAAGATATTAAGGTATGAAATATCTCACTTACTGTAGTGCTCTGGTGGGTCTACATGAACCCAGGGAATTCAATTTCAAAGGCACACTGACTCCTTCTGATAAAGGTTATCATAGCAGTGACAGACCTGGATTATAGTCCTATAGATTCCTGTTCAGCTGCAAATTTCCCTCACAATCATACATCAGGCATGGTAAAATTCCATTGTCTGGCTCAAATCCTTACCTCATGTCTGATGTAGACATGCAGCAGCTGTGGGGTCTCATCAGTCCAATTGGTCTTCCAGATGCACCTCAGCCATCTCTAGGTTGATATCTTTAAAAGCAGTAGAATTGGAAAATACTCGGCTGAAATTGTTCACTGAGGTACCACTCAGTATGCAGCTAGAAAGGAATAGCACCAGCACCATATCTGAAGTTTGGCTCAGATTGTTTTAAGACATCAGATGCACTGTACAGCTTGACAAACGCTGATATGCTGACCTATAAGTAAATGTGCTGAGATCCAATGGTTTATGTCGACATATCCTGATGAGATTCAGAAACAAGAAACATTATGTTCAATGAACCTCATTATGTGTAATGCAATGAGAGTTAAGAGAAATGTTCACAGTATCCTGCCTTCTACTACTTGGAAAAAAATAACTTTCTGAAAAAATGAGCTTGTGCTTCTGCTGAACAAACCTGTAAATGTCGCTCATGTATTATGCATTGTGCAAATGGTACTTAAATCAGGTATAAACACTTTTTTAAGTTTTCCAATATCTTGCCACATTTTCTTTCTTTATGGAGTCAGCTTGCTATTACAACATTTAATCATTTAGTTCTGCAATAATTATTTATACATAATCATAAAATTTGCTCACGTTGCATAAATATCTGTATTACTATGGATTCGGCAAAGTTCACTTACATTGTGGGTTTCATCTCATACTTTGTCAGTCAATGTTCTGCTATCGATTCATAATCTGCCTATACCTATATATATGGTTTCACTTCATAATCTCGAATTAATGAATTCCCGAATTTCAGTAATCCAACACAATAAAGTCGAACCATTCACGATACTGAAATCCACAATCTCGAATCACACAATCACGAACATACATACATACACCACACACCACATAACACACACACCATTCCACCCACAGCACACAGACCACACAAACCTACACTACATATAAGCATGGGCAGGTGCCCCCCACACCCCTCCTACTTATATATACCAACTCCAAGGTCGCACATAACATAAAAAAAAAACCTCACACCATGCCATCCTCCACTTGCTCGCACACAAATACACATCACACATACACAAATACCAACAAATCCAACAATCACACTCACACTTACACCTCCCTACCCTTACACACACATACAACATACAAAACACACACAAACACTCACTCACCTGCAATCCCAGGCACCATAACACTACGCGCGATGTCCCGGAAATGCATAAGCGCAAATTCAAAATATTCGAATTCGCTCTTATGCCCTTTCGGCATTCTGGTTTTCTTTTTTTTTTTTCAAATAGAATTTTTATTGATTTTGGTAAAGACAAAACTCAAACAAACATTTGCAGTTACTAACATCACACTGATACATCATAGATCATATTAACAAAACATAATAATAATAATCACTATCTACAATATGTACAATAGTGCTGCCATAGGATAAATCAAACCCTAGCGTGTAAACAAAACTAAATATAAAATAGAACAATTATATGTTTGAGGGGTACCAAAGCAATTCAAAAACTGAAGCCTCTATTTGATGTATATACTAACCATAACCACAGATCTTAATCTTCGAGTGTAAAAAGAACTTGGGAGTCCTGGTGATACTATGTCAATGATACCTGATTGTCTGCCAGAAGTTCAAATATGGCATTCAATAGCTTTTGAAAATATGTATGTTTATGCTCATTTGTGATTATGAGCTTATGGGAAGTAATATACTTAATGGCCAACTTACTGAAACCCTTCCAAAACATTTTAGACCGATCTAACCAGTGTTTGGAGATGTAGAATTTTACTAGAAGGCAGAGTGTTATAAGGATATGAAGTCTTAATCTTGTAAGCTTAAGGTTAGTAATGTGTAATATAGCCATCTCCCAAGAGAGGGTAGATTTATGGTATCCCATCTTTTCAATTCTCACTTTCAGCGGGCACCAAATACTGTGTGAGTAGCGGCAGAACCATAATATATGTAAGATATCAGCTTGTGGGAATGAGCGACAGGGGCAAGCAGGAGATATGTTGGGGTTGAAATGGTTAAGTTGTGTAGGAGTGTAGTACAGGTTGTTGTTGATCATAAATTGTGTATAGGTGAGTTTTTTGAATGGGGAAAATGAGGTAGTGGATTTAATGGCTGCTATTTTTTGCTCATCTAGAAAGGTGACCCCAAGTTGGTCCCAGTATTTCGCAAAGATCAACTTGTCTTGATACTGGAGTGTATTTATGTAGTTACATGAGTGAGATAACATATTCCTTTGGCTTGTTAGAATCTGCATCAGGTTAGATACTTGTAGGAATTAATACTCTGGAATCGTAAGTTTTCGGGACATAAATGTAATAATTTCTCTTATTTGCCGTAAAATTATAATGTATTTCTTAGATAATTTTAAGGTGTCTCTTAATTCACTTGGTGATATGGTTTTGTACTTGTGTATATCCCAAAGTGAAAAGTCCTTTATTAAAGGCAAATCATTAAGATTGATCATGCTGTTATTTAACTTGATGGAGGGGTTTAAATGAATGGGCTGAAATAGAATAAGGGCTTTGTCCAATTTCAGTAAATTAAAAATCTCTTGGAAGGAATTAATTTTACACATCAGTGTATGGTGCATTTTTAATTTCCTGAGATTTGAAGAGTCCAAAAAAAGGAGAGCTTTGGGATTTATGTTCTTTTCCAAAACATGATTATACCACATATTTACCCAAGGAGGGGCCCAAGTATGATTGTTCGGCTGAAAGTTGGCTATAGTAATTAACCTATTGGCTTGTAGGATTCTATGATAAAGCTATAGATCTGGCATCCCCAGGCCACCTTTAGCTTTTGGAGCAACAAGTCTCTGATATGATACCCTAACAGATTTTGGATGCTAGATGAATTTAGCAAAAGCTTTATGAATTCTAATAAAGAATGAGTTAGGAATATGTGAGATAGAAGCATAAAGGTGATAAAAAAATCTTTGGAAGGATGTTCATCTTAATGATGGAAGTTTTGAAATGAGGGGTAATTTCATCTGCCGCCATCTGTTTAGGTCTTGGAATATAGTTGTCCATAAATGAGAAATGTTAGATTGGCCTGTGGAAGAAATTGAATGGCCAAACCTAACCCCTAAGTATTTGCAGGAATAAGAAATGTTAAAGGGAGATTCTATGGATATATTTTCTTTGTGGGCTGCTGGGTTAATTAAAATATAGGATTAATCTAAATTAGTTTTATAGTCTGAAATGTGTGGATACATGTTTATGGTCGCCATAATTGTTTTGGTATCAGTCAAAGGACATTCAAAATAGATGTTAAGGTCATCTGCAAATGAGGTCAAACTTATTTTTGTGTGTAAAATTCTGGGGATAGAGTGGTATGTTAATTGTCTAATGGAGAGAAATAGAGGTTCTAGATATAAATTGAAAAGGAGAGGCGATAGAGGGCACCCTTGTCTGGTACCATTTGAAATTTTTATTGGCTTTGAAAAATTTTTGTTTATGTATAGCTGAGTAAAGGAACGGTTGTATAGAGTTTTGATCATATTGATGAAACTGGAGGGAATGTCAAAATATGATAGTACAGTGAACAGGAAACTCCAATCTACCCTGTCAAATGCCTTGGAAGCATCTAAAATCATTGTGTATCTTGGATTTTTGTCCTTCTTAGTAAGACCAATCATGGACTCTAGTGTCAGAGTATTGTCCCATGTATGTCTATGGGACATGAAACCTGCTTGTTCTTTAGATACCAAGAAAGAAATAACTTTTTTAATTCTTTCAGCTAGCAAGGAGGATAGGATTGAAATGTCCACATTCATTAATGATATTGGTCGGTAGTTATTCACATTAGAGTTTTCTAGGTTATTTTTGGGGAGTAGTATGGTTTTAGAATAGTTAAGGTAAAGATCTGAGATACCATTAAGTGAGATACAGCTAAATAGATTAAGTAATATAGGGGCTAAAGTGTTTTTGAAGGTTTTATAGAAATCTGGGGAGAAGCCATCTGGGCCTGGGGCTTTCCCTGTCTTAAGTTTGTCAATGATATTGAGGACTTCTTGTATGCTATAGGGAGCAAGTAAGAGTTTTTTCTGATCTTTGTTGAATGTTGGGAATGTAATGTTGAGATAATCTTTTATCTCAGAAATAGATGTTTGTTGTTTGCATATAAAGCAGAGTATATTTGGTGGAATAGCTGTATAATTTGTGTGTCAGATTTATAGAGAGTGCCTTGGTACTGTTTAAGATTAATTTTAGGTGCTCTTTGTTTGTTTTTGATTAACCTGGCTAAAACTTTGGAAGGGGTTTGTATCCATTCAGAGTATTTTGTTATGAATTTTAATTCCTGCATGGAATAGTTAGAGTGATGTAATTCGAATAATTCCTTTTGCTTCTCTACTGTCTGTTTTTCCAAATTTGGGGAATATCTATTCTCCAAGCTTTTAATCTCTGAGGTCAAATGGTGTTCTTTATCGCTTCTCATCTTTTTTACGAAGGACGATTTTTGAATAAATATCCCTGTGATTACTGTTTTACAAGCAGTCCATTGGATATCATAGGGAATATCAATGTTGCATTGCTCAGAATTAAACTCAGATAAAACTAGTGTAATCTTATCAGTAAGTGATGGATTATATAACAAGTTGTTATTAATGGTCCAACTAGCGACCGTATGTAATGAAGGGGATCTGAAATCAGTATTTAAAATTAGAGTAATCCTTGAATGAGCAGAGAAAAACGTAGGCTCACTAAGAAATTTAAGTTGCCAATTTGTTAGGATATCAGATATCAGAAAACAAATCTATATGTAACCAGAAGTTGTAGCAGCAAGAGAAATATGTATAGTTATTAGTGCAAGTGTTCTCTCCAAAAGAGACAGGGTCAACCAGGTTAAAGTCTGACATTAATTCCATCAAAGCAAGTGAAGCTTGTGTGTTGTATGCTTTAGATCGACTAGATCGGTCAATGTTAGGGTCAATTACTGCATTCCAATCGCCCCCCAGAATGTAATAATAGTTAGGGAATTTAAGTAGGATATTGTAGATTTTCACAATGAAATCATGCTCATAAGAGCAAGGTCCATAGATATTTAAGACTAGTATTGGTTCAGGAAGCAAAGGAGAAGTGTAAGTGAAATACCACCTACCCTCTTGGCATGATGCTTATCAATAATAGTGGGTATAAAAGAGTTTTTAATTATAATGGCTACCCCCTTAGAATTCGAGCTAATACCTGCATGAATGATATCCTTAACCCATTTTCTGTTATTTTCATTACTCCAGTTCTCATCAGTCATATGTGTTTCTTGAATGAGACAGATGTCTGCGTCTGCTTTTAGCAGGAGGTGCATTAGTAGTTTTCTTTTATTTTTGTCTTGTATAACAACATTCCATGTGGAGAATTTCCACACTTTATCTATGGTTAGTATCTCTCACGATTAGAAATGGTGTATTTGAGGTATCAAAGAGAAGCGGAGGACTCTTAAGAGGCTCAACACTAAAATGCCAATTGAGTACACATAAAATGACAGTTGAAAATGCAGCACTATTCTCTCCCAAACTTACCCCTGTGCCTATCCACAAAACCCCTATACTTGAGAGAGAAATATAGAGATCAAGAACAATTTTGCATTTAAAAGAAACACTAGTATGAGTATCTAATACAAAAAAACTAATTTACATACTATGTACAATAATGACTTAATTCCAGTTGTCGACATCAGGACCCTACTACCACATCCACCAAGCTCTTCCTTGCAGGGATGCCATTAAATGAAATTATAGCCTAGTCTTATCTAGGTAAAATTATTGGTAATTAGTAACTTCTGGAAAGAGACAGTAATTATAACCCCAAAATAACTGAATAACATGTTAAAAATATCAAGGAATCAATGTCCATTGTTGATGAGGTCAGACAGAGTATAACTATATCACTAAACACAAAAAAGTTTCTTAGACACCAAACATTAGCTGAACAGTAGTATTCGTAATGGATGAGATTGATTTCAAAACCAACAACTATGAAAAATATTAATTACTATTACTTCCAACCGTTAAAACTCAGACACAAACTTGAAGTCATTGCATCATGTAAATGACATAAACCATGTCAGAAATTACCTTTAGTATTAGGATTGACAAATATATAATGAACAGTCTATCAAATTTATAGCTGTAGATTTTCCTGAGATAACATTGGAACGACCCATTTATCAAATCCTTTCCTGTTTTCTTCATCTCCGATTATTTACCCAGCTTATCCTATTAGGAGGGATTAGGGAGAATACAATATAGAGTGGACCAGAGAGTCTCTCCCTAGATGACCTACCTTTGATATGCCAAGACTCCTAATAGGCGCAGTGATTGGGTAATGGTAATGATGTATAGTAGTCGATATAGTGATCACTGAAGCTCTCACACACACTTCCCCATTTCCATTGTAATGCACATATTATTGACATGTGATATTTAACACTGAATTAGAGCAAAGCACTAACTGTGCTTAGAGCCACACACAGCACACATCAACTAATTAATAGTAGTAAGTTAGTTATTCGAAGTGTTGCTTAGCCACCAGAATCTTAGCCTAGTGACTTTCAGCAGTTTTGGAGACTAACTACTCTTTATATGGTGCTTGCCATTGTGTCCTGGTGAGACTTTTTGCTGCCTCTGTTTGTTAACTTGTTCTCCGAACACATTACTCAATTGACCGGATTCCCACCACAATATCTAGAGTTTGGCTAATTTTCCTTATTTGGATGTGTGATTGCATGGTTGCATGTAAGTGTGTATAAGGAGGCATAAGTTGCATACTGTTCTGGACTTTGCAGCAAAGGGATTGATGTATATAAACTCCTCAGCACAGGTGCCCTGGAATATAATAGGATCCTCGTCTCTCATTGCCTAAGACTTTCTGAGACATCCAAATATAAAGATGAGAGACCCAGAGACTGACAGACTTGTCTAGTACTTCTTCCTATTTCACAACGGACACTACTTGTGATACCTGACAACTCCAATATTTAGCACAACACATATACCCTGATTTAAATAAAGATACGTACCGCTCTCAAAGTCTTTGAGCCTTTTCCATCATCAAGACACTGTAAGTGTGTATCGGTGGTAAAACATGAGCTGTATACCGCCTACATTTTACCAGCAGTCTCGCTAGAGCTATAAAGAGAAGCAAACCACTGTCACCTACGAGTATGCAGACCCACGACCAAAACTGGGACTAATAGAGTTGCAGGAAGTGGACATCGTTTCCTGTGGTGTACAGGTTAACATGGGAGGCATTGCCACCTTTAAAGGTCCCCTGGGTAACATTACATCAGATTAAAGGTACCTGGATACTAAACATGGCTGCAGAGTATTATAACTTAAAGAAAAAAAAAAACAACAACACCAATGCGAGACACACTGTGCTTAGTGTAGAATTTCAGATTTCTGGATCCGGAGAAGAAGAAACTGGAATGCTAACAAGTAGAACAAAGGTAATGAAGCTGCATTGAGTCTTAAACTTCAGGTGTTTAGCCAAAACACTTCTGGAATATCAGGTTGGCTTCTTTGGGCAATGCCATACTGTATTTTATTTCATTTTGGAAGAAGGTGAGAGTATTAGGGTATCTCATTTGAAATTTTATATTTCTCTTGATAAGGTCTGTACAGTACAGGGACAGTTTCCGGCAGTTATCTTTAATTTCCATGGGGAGGTCTTGAGAAATAGAGATAGGGTATGAGTTCCAGTGGAAATGTTTGTGCTTTTTGTAAGCAGACAGAATGTCTTGTACATCTTGGTTGTTAAGGAGTTTAACATAGATTGAACATCAGCCTGTACTGCTTGATTCGTATACAAGGCTTGGTGAGCTCTTTCGATTATGCAGTCAGACGCAGGTTCTCTTGAAAGCAGTAGACATTTGAAAATTTGTTTTATTGTGGGAATGAGTTGATTGTGCTCATATTTTTTGGGAAGACCTCTGATGCTATGATTATTTCTTCTGCTCCTTGCTTCTAGGTCTAATAACTTGGAGTGAATATCGGACAGGGCCTTGTCTTTGGCTTTCACCTCTGATTTTAAAAGTATGAGATCCATTTCATTAGTTTAGGTTCTTTCTTCAATAGAGTCCATTCTTTCAGCAATTTGCTTCAGGGTGCCACCAAAATTATTGAGCTGTTCAAAGAATCCTTGCACTGCAGGTTGTAGAGGAAGAAGGGCATTTTTTTAGGTCTTACATGGTAAAAGGATTATCGTTTTTTTGTTTGGCAATGTCTTTATTCTGTTCTTGATGCATTTTAGTTGTTTTTTGTCTTTTGGAAGTCATTTCTTTTTCTGGAGAAGCTATTACTTATAGCTTGGTTTTAGTTGTCTGGGTTTCCATACCTTCAGTTTCCTTAGGCATTTTGAAACTTTCGTTTTGCTTTCTTGTCTCCCTCATGGTTGCTGTCTGTTGTAGATGTGCTGAAGCCACCAGGCCTCTAATAACACATATGAAAACTCGTGCTGAAATTTTTTTTTTCCAGTATTACAGGCTTAGACTTATTTTTGAGGCAGATTTTTATGAAATTTTAACTAAAACCAAGATATTTTTTGTTTAGGCTTACTTTATGATGGTTAAACTTGATGCTTTGTTGTCAATGGCAGTATTAGTTTAGAGGTGCTTAAGAGATCTGTGGAGAGGGTGCTACTCAGATGACCACCATCTTGGAACCCCCAGACATTCTGGTTTTCGCTTTCATGGACTTGGGTTACTGAAATACTGAAATTCGGGATTTCAGTAATTCGACATTATGATGTGTAAATATATATATATATATGGGTCTACTTCTATTCGCTGACAGCCCATTTCACTGAAACCCATTTCGTTGACAGCTCATTTCATTGACAAAAGTATTCAAGGCAAAAACCTGGGTTTTGCCCCCCTCCCCACTGTTGTGCGACTGTGGAGTTGTTATATATAGTTGAGTGTGTGGGGGCACAGCCCCCACATTGGGGGGGGTGCAGCCCCCCACCTAGAATGTTTGTCAATGAAATGAGCTGTCAACAAAATGGGTTTCAGTGAAATGGGCTGTCAGCGAATAGAAGTAGACCCATATATATATATATATATATATATATATATATATATATATATATATATATGTACTTGGCATTATTGTGAGCACTATTGATAGTTTGCTTACAGATAATTCCAGTTGCAGATTTCAAAGGATTACAGAAGATTCGATTGGTATGCTCATGTTTACTACAGTACACTGCACATCACTATATTTGCCATAAAGTACAATGCATGCTGTCCCACTATTTCAGTTCTAGTATGTGGTTGTCACATATGAATGGCTTATATATTTCACTCCCTTTGGACACATTCTCCCTGTGTATAGACTTTATATTACTCATTACTAACATGTCATACCGGGTAAACTGTACAAACCATGAAATATACTGCTGTATAGAACAGTATGTTAATGTGATGTGAACATACTTTCCATGCCACTCACAACATTGTAAATATTCACATTTTTTCACATCCTGCTATGTGGTTGCTCTGTGTTATTACTTTCAAAAATATGGTAGACTTGAATAAATATGTTTATTCAATATTGAAAGATGGTGTTTAGCATTTATGTGTGTGCAGATTAATATAATATAATAATATAATATAATATAATATGTTTCCAGGCTACTTTGCAGCTCCCACTCTTATTAGTGTGAGCAAACCCTAACACTGACCATGTCACAAACTCGAGTCCTACACCTTACCATATAAAACACCTTACAACAGTGGTGGCTGGTGACTTCAAATCAAAGGGGGGCTGCAGGAGACAGCTGAATGGGACCAATGGGAAGGGATGTGGCCAACTAGAAAGGGGCAGAGCTATGCTCAAAATCCCAAAACTGGGACTTTAATTAAATATGCTGCCCTGGGTGCCAAATCGTTATTATGAGTCCAATCAAGACAAAATGAAGTAGAGAAGAAGAAAAATATATTTCAATGCTCTGGCTACATGACAGCTTACTTAATATCTAGATGGAAACAAAAAGGTTGTGAAGCATGAAAAAGTAAATTACTTTTTAAATACATTACTGGAATGCCAGTCAAAATCAAGTATAAAAAAACAAGCAGCACTTAACTCAAACCACTTCTCCTTGCACTGCAGTTCTAATTATAATTTATATTCAGCTTTATAAAAGTACCAAGTAACATGCTGAAAGTAGCAATCTCTGTGATACAGATGAGCCCCACTTGTAAAAATGTTTCTTATCCAAAAAAAGATCTGCTGTGGTGCTGCCTAACAACAACTATCTACTTGTTTCATGGAAAAAACATGATCAAAGTAAAAAATGAACAGCAAACAATAAACAAGCTCAATATACATTGCTTAAAAAATTACTGCACAGGTTATGGACCACACATGATAGATTGGCATTCTGTTTAGTTTACTGGTAAAGCCTGCAATGATGACTGCAAGTCTCCAACAAATGTAATGAGACTCTGAAAATACTGTAATCCTGTCCTTTATTACAAATACTGTCATATACATTTCAATACCTAAGGCTTATATGTTATCTTGTTATGTAAATATTCCCTGCATGGCAACAACAAAAAGGCTTTCAATGTTGATAATTCTTTCACAGTATGCTTATTAAAGCTTACTTGCATCTTACAATCCCAGACAAGCTTATCTGATGGTCATTTGAGCATTGCTACTTAAACACAGAGCAATCATGGTATCACTGCAACAACATGCATTTTCTGAATAATAAGAAGCATAAATCAACAGTATAAAAATATGACTGAAAACCAAAACATTCTGCAAAATCAAGGATAGATGAAGAGCCACTGTAGTACTTGTGTCTACCTTGGAGTAGGGATACTTTGCACACTTACACTGCATAACTGCTCCTTGCTTTGCTTGAACACATCCAGAGTCACTACATGGGGGAGTGGGGTACAAGTATGTCACAATTTGAAATGTCTCTGGCTGATGGTGATGGCCCTGACATATTTGTCATTCCTCTCAACCTCATAGAAGGAAATCTGGAAAATGTCATAAAAAATGCCATAAATGGAAGTGGGACAAAGGCCCAAAAATAAGGTCAAATTTTAAATATTGCTCTTATAAACTTAGAAAGTTAATAGAATAGTAGGTCTTGCATTAGTATGAATTTTCTGAAGGGTATGAAATCTGAAACTGAAATGTCCGTCATTATTCCTAACTTCAACCTTTAATGATTTGCCACTAATTTGCCAGAAACCACAACTTTAAGAAAAACGGACCAAAAATGTGATGCAAAAATATAAAATAGCCACACAATACAACTGAGGACCCGACAAAGAGGGGACACTTTTTTAATATTTGTACTGTTAAGTTGTGCAGCTGACAAAATAAGAGACTCTACATGTAATTCTAAAACAAAAGTAATCTGTAACTCTGATCATTGCAATTATTTATTAATTGTAAACCATCCACGTTTCTTCCAAAATTGCCATTTTGCGGAGAGATTATTAGGGGGAGAGCAACATTTTGCACCACAACCAGGGACAGTTGAGAGGCTTGGATATACATAATTCTATAAAATGATTTGTTTGTGCATACCTCTCACCCTTTTAATGCAGGAAATTTGGACAAGGCCAAATATATTGGGGGAACAAACAAACAGTACTAAAAGTTGCTCTTGTAAAAACTTAGTTGATAGAATAAGAAGTCTTGCTTTAGCATGCATTTTTCTGAAGGGTATGAAGTCTGAAACTCAATGTCTGTCATTATTAACTGACTTCAATCCTAAATGATTTGCCAGAAAACCACAAATTTTATGGGCAACAAACCAAAAATAAGAAGCAAAAATCTATTCACTCTGCGAAAATCTGGACAGTTGAGAGGTATAGTTCAGCAGGAAGAATTTTGTGGCAGAAATCCTACACGATGGACTTGGCTCCCTAGTTGTGGACAATAAGTACCCCCCCCCCCCAAAAAAAAAACGAGGATCTAAGAGAAGTGATTGCTTCAATCTGGCGTCATCACTTTCAGTAGCATTCAGACTCAGTGAAAATATTCAGCGACAAAAGAAGTTTGTGCTTGTAGACAGTTGATTTAACTGGTTCCTAATCAAACACATCCAACCAAGAACTGGGAGGGGGCGTAACTGAGCTAATCAGATAATCAATAAACACCTTCCTGATTTGTATTAAATTATATTCCTTGTATAATACAGTACAGTTGCTAGAGGTCATTTTAAATTTATTGTTTTGAACATTTTTCCAGTAAACAATGAAACAAAATGCATGTACCAATAATGACAAAACTGCCCAATTCAGAACATTTCCATCATAAAAGTGTACTCAAACATCTACAATCCAACAGTATCAGTAAATATGCACAATCTCTGCAGAAGTAAAAGTCATCTAAATAATTCCACATTAAAGAGATCTGTAACTAATGGAGAGGTTGCTGATAACAAACAACTTTATATTTCATTGTTTCATCTACAAATAAAGTGCCTGTTGCCCTTAAGGAATAAATTGCCTATGTTACATTAAAAAAAAAAAATGATAAGCTAGTAATATTGAACAGGGAATGCATGGCAAACCAATAACAAGTTCATAGTTACTAGGTACCTCCATCAAAGAGGACATTCTCAGGACTGTAGCACCAAACCCCCTTTAAAAGTACAACACAGTACAGTATCAGCAATGCATCTACATACTGTGGGAGTAGAACCCACAGCCTTCTGCATTGAAAGCAAGTACACTACATGTTGTGCTATTAACAATGCAACTAAACTCAGCATAAGCAGCATTAAACTTCTCTTCAAGCTCTTGGCTCCTTGTAAAATCCATTCAACACTCAACTGCATCTCTCAACTTTGCAGCACAATAAATCTGGAAAAAGCCAAAATGTATTTGGGGGGAGAGGGAGACAACAGCCCAAAATCCAGAGACACATTTTAAACATTGCTTGTATAATCTTGGAAAGTTGCTAGAATAAAATGTTATGTTACCACCATGCATTTCACTGCCGTCTTGAACCCATGAACTACAGTCAAAACAACATACCACAATGCCATATAAGCTGTTTCTTGAAAGAAATGAAGACTGAAGCTTAAATGGCTATTATTTAGTGAATTCAGTTCTCACCATAGCTCTCAACCTCTTAGTACAAAAAAAAACTGGACAAAGCCAATAATGGGGGAATACAGCCCCCAAAATAGGGACAATTTTCAAATATTGATCTTATAAACTTATAAAATTGCTAGAATAAAAGGTTTTGTGTAGTGGTAGGGCAGTATGTTCCAGAAATGTTCCAAAACTGGCTTTTGTGACATTTTATGATAATAATGAAGATCCAATCCATTTTTGGCTTTCAAGTTGTTATTTGTTATCATTTCATAGAATGCCTACTACAAATGTCTCCAGAACCAGCTAACAGCTAACCTGTACATTTCCCCTTTTCTCATGGGGTAAATACATAATTCATAAAATCATAGTAGTCTCTAAGTTATAGTGAATGAATGCTCAGTGAAATACATTTCATTGGATTCCATCCATCTCAGCTACTTAGTTTTCTTTTATCATTGTTCCACCATCAGGGTCAGACACCCCCCCCCCCCATAGCAATACTGTTAGCCTTGTTGTTTAGCTATTAGACTTTTATAAGCTGTATGGTAGATGGGAAGTGGCCCATTGTAGGGACATGAACAGGTCTATTTTTTATGAGGTAAACCAACTGGACACAAGTGCCCCCCTTTACAAGAATGAGAGGAATCAGTGTTGGTTTAAGTGACTTGTTTAGAGTCATACAGCAGGAAAATGGAGGTGGAAGGACTCAAAACACTGTACCCTGATATACAAGAAGTAGCTCACTGCCTGGTCAGAGCCTTAATTCTTTACATTAACTGCCAAAGTCCCCCACCCCCTTTATATGAAAGTGGGGTTGTATAGTGATGGTGAATGCCCATTTAATTTGCAGTCATGTGACAGTCCACATTCTATGGTGCTTCTGCTCTGCATACATGTCACGTCTCCTTTTCTCCTATGGCAACATTCCAGCACTGCATCCAGAAAGAATGGTTGCCTGCATCTTCTAAGTGGCTTAGTAAATGCTCAAATAATTTGCATTTCTAGATCACCAGCACAGCAGTCAGAAATCATTAATCTCAATTACTTCTTCTTTTACTAGCAATTGTTCTGCCATCTGAAAATGTTACTTACAATCAGTTTGCTATTTAGCCAATTTTCTTTTATCTTGCACTAACATATCACCAATGTATTTTCTGAAGAATATGAAGTCTGAAATTCAAATGCCTGTCATCAGATTCAGAACAAAAGAAACATATGAGGGGAAAAATCTGCAATGGTGGTGGGTATAAAGTTCAGGCTCTTACACACACACACATACACACACACACACACACACACACACACACACACACACACACACACACACACACACACACACACACACACACACATATACTTTATTCCCTACCATGCTTGTTCTGAGCCATCCCATCAGTTTCGCTTGCTTCCGAGTGCTGCTTTGTGGTCCTGATATATTTCCTTCTGAACGAGAACAGCATTGAGAACTTCTGAGTTAATTACAGCAGCATTGAGTCCGAGTCTGCTGCCATTACTCCCTTGCAGTAGCACTCAGATCAAGAGTGCGTGCATGCCAAGAGTGGGAGCTAGCCAATCAGAAATGAGCCGGTAGTGCTGGAGAGCCAATCAGTTGTTATGTAAAGCCAGGAGTGCTGGGGAGCCAGACTGCAGACATTGCAGTCTGTTCTCCTAACCGCATAGACTTCTGGGGCATCTACAATGATTTCCTTGTGTTTGTAATCTGGACTGGTTGGTCGGCAGTCCAAAGCACATAGGGAAAAGCACACAAGCGCAGGACATGCAGCTAGTTTTCTGTTTTTATTTTACAGCTGGGGCAGCTGCAGTCCTGCAGTCCAGTAGCATGAGCCGCCCCTGCCTTACAATAAGACTACCACTGAAGTATTTATGAATTTGTTGTAGGATTTTGGTTAATTGATTGCAAGGGACTTCTTTTGCAATCATTTTGCTTTTAGTTTTGTGGAATTTTTGTTACGCTGAATTTTGAAATGCCAGCATCAATCAACTGTGTTTTGAGGCTTGTGCATCTCAGTAAAACAACATACATGTAGCATTTTATTACGTCTTCCCTTTGCTCCTTTCACATTGTTACAGGACACTCTGTGCATACTTCTATAACTAAGCTAAAATTCAAGACTCTGTCTCTGAAACACCATCCTTTCTGCTAACAAAAAACAAATGCAAAATAAGCTTGACTACTACTCACACATCATGAGTTCTTAGCTCAGTCACTCAGCTAAAATTCAAAACTCTCTCTTTCTGCAAAATACCATCCTTTATGCTAACAACAACATAAAAGAAGCTTGAGTGCTGCTCATACATCCTGACTTCTTAGCTAAGCCACACTGGTACACTTCAGCAGGAAACTTGGAGTGTACCATTGTGATGTTGTTTAGGGTCACTGTATTATTCACTGAAGGCTTTTAGGGGATTGCTGTTCTACCAGTTATTGTTAGTTGTCTTATAATAGTAGTTTGAGTGCAGTGTCCTAAATCAGAACCCACACTTACAACCTGAAACAATATTTATCAAATGACTGGCTGGCCTTTTTCTCCTACAGGTAATTGGTTATACTCTTGCAGCTGCTCTCTCAGGCAAATTTAATTTGTTCTACTCCTCTCTGCAATTATTCTTGCACTCAGTTTGTTTTCTGTGAAACTGTAACTGTCTTAGGAAATCTCACCTGTAGATTTATAGTGTTTTGTAGTACTTTACTCCTTCTAAACAATTCTACTGTAGCTGCAGTCTGGAGTAGCATATCCCTTATGTTTCAAAAGCATCTGTTAGACTAATGTTCCCGTTACTTAAAATTGTTTCACTGACAGTATAACAACCAAGAAGTAAATGATTTCTTACCTTCAGAAAGCTCTATACTCTCTGCTTATAAGCACTGATTACCTTCCACCATCTTGGAAGTTATTACATATTGAGACGGTCTTTGCTAGGCAGTTTGTATTAAGGACTCTGCCCCCCCACCCATGAATCTGTTAACTGCAATTTAGTGTATATTTAAACAAATCATAGTAGCCCCTGTATCCAGTACTCCTTCTTCCCTTTGATGTTTTCACTGTTACAGACCATTGCATGCTCATTTCTATAACTAAGGCCAGTTACTGAACACACCTTTTCTTGCATTTAATCCCTTTTCTTTTTCTTCAAAATGATTTACATTTTTTGGTGGATAAAGTATAGCTTTGCTGTGTAATACACATGCACTATACATGTTTATTGAGACAAAATGTATTTATATAAAAAGGTTTTTACAATGATTTAGAAGTCCTGGAATGTTACTATGTCACTGAATTATTAGCTGATTGTATCAGAATTCTTTCCCCTGAGTTATGCACTGTACATTTTTATTAAGACAGTATCTGTTTATATAAGAAAGTTTTACTGTTTTACTTTAGGGCATACCTTGGAATTAGTAGTCCTGGAATGTTACTATATTACTAAATTAATACTTGTTTGTATCAAAATGCTTTCCCATGAGTTATGCACTTTCCTGCTCATTGAGACAATATCTGTTTATATAAGAATGTTTTACTATATTGTTTTATGGTATAGATTGGAAGTAGTAGTCCTGGAATGCTACTATACTTCTGAATTAATACTCAGTGGTATCAGAATGCTTTCCCCTGAGTTAGGCACCACACAGCTGTGCTATAACAATAGTATATTACTGTACAAACTGGGTGAGTGCTGATACTATTCATTACTACAGGTAGTGAGCCTAGCATATGCTGTATGTAACTGCCAACTGCTTATGATAAGAATATAAGAATGCCATCATAAAATCACAGCTAAGGGACGGTATGCAAATGCTTATGTATAGATTAGAGAAATGGATGTTGTTAAGATTATAGTTTGTCTTGAAATACTTAAGTTATTCTGTATCAGTAAGTGTGTTTATCCCATGTTCTCCTGCTGTAATATTTCCATCTTGTATGTGTCTTCCAGCTAAAATTCAAGACTCTCTGAAATGTCATCTTTTCTGCTTACAAAAAACAGAACTTAAAAACAAAAGAAGCTTGACTACTGCTCGAACATCCTGACTTCTTAGCTCAGTTACATGGGTACATTTCAGCAGGGAACTCCGAGTGTAACACTGTGATGTTGTTTAGAGCCCCTTTATTATTCAATGAAAGCTTATAGTGGGTTGCTGTTCTACTTATTGTCAGCTGTCTTATAATAGTAGTCAGAGTACAGTATCCTACCACAGAATCTAGGCTTACAACCTTAAACAATATTCATTAAATGACTGGCTGGTCTTTTTCTCCTACAGGTAATTGGTATTACTCTTGCAGGTGCTCTCTCAGCCAAATTTAATTTGCTCCACTCCTCTCTGCAAGCTTTCTTGCACTCAGTTTGTTTGCTGTGAAACTGTAATGGTCTTATCAAACCTCATCTGTAGAATTGTAATGTTTTGCAGTACTTTACTCCCTATACTGTAGCTGCAGTCTAGAGTAACATAACCCTTATGTTTCCAAAGCATGTTAGATTAATGTTCCTATTACATAAAATTGTCCCTCTGACAGTATAACCAGTTGATTCCTCCTGGTGGTGTTGGCACTGTTTTCTGCTACTCATCCTTCCCAGCCCTGATTCTCCAGCTACACCTCATGGCATTATATTTATAGGACCTATTCTCTACCCAGAACTCCACCTACTTCCGACCCTTCTTAAAGGGATACACATAAATACAGACATACCCTGGTCACAAGAACATACACACAATTCCTAAATCATAAGTCTGCATTTAAGCACTTTGACTTTCTTTCCTCTCATATATTTACTGATTAACCACAGAGTTCACAACTTACACCATCCACCTCAATCAGCTATCTATTCCTACCCCTCCAGTATTCATATCCCAATGTTCTATCCCTCCTATAGTCAAACCCCAGTGTTCTCCTACCCCTCCTATATTAATACCCCAGTGTTCTAGCTCCTCTTTCTCTAATATCTCTCTACAAATCTATATACCATGCTTCTCTTAAATATTACTGCAGCCTTACTATTCCAGTTTTATCACTTTACAACTTACCATACATCACTCAATCTTGTTGTGCACATTTCTAACACCATGTGCTCTACCTCTAACCATTCAAATAACCCCACATCATCACTAATCACTTCCAATATATACAAAGATTCACCCAACTTTTCTTCAAATTCAAATTACTATATACGCACACCTACCACACCAGTTATACCACAACAAGCTTACCAAACATATCCATTTTTCACTCTGTTGGGATATTCATGTCATTCAGGTCTCCCTTCCATTCTGACTACCCAGTAGCCTCAAAGCTCATCCCAAGCCAACCCCCCTCCTACTCAGACCCTCATCTCCTTCCAAAATAGGGACCATGCCACCATTGCAAAAACCATCAAAACCCAACCCAAGTATAGCAAACTCATCCAAATAGCTTAAATTAATTTCCTTAAATACTCACAGCATCTATAAAAAAAGTTCAGAACTCCATGTTTGGATCTCCCACAATACAGCAAATATTCTTGCCATAACTGAAAGAGGCTAAAACCCCATACACTTGACTCTGAAATATCACTTCCTGCTTTTTACTATCATCAGGGCTGATAGATCTCGAAAAAGGTGGTAGAGTACCTTTACTACACCCTGACTATCTTGAAATCCTACCTTACAATAAACATATTCTCAAATTTAATTCTGTTCAAAAAAATTTGAAGAAATCCAAAGTAACCATAGGTGCAGGTTAAGAATTAGTAAAAATACCCCAGAGTCAGAAAGACAAATGGTATAAATATTTGTACCTTTAGTAAATAAATTGTGGGGATTAGAAATAAAAGCCGAGGAAATACAAATTTTCAGAGGCAGATTAGAGTAGACACAGGGTTAAAGAGGTTAGTAGCAAGAGGGAAACCGGTGAAAAGAAATAGTGCATGAGATAGAATGGTTAGAGAGGTTAAATAGTGTAGACACAATACAGGTTAGTTATTTTGACAGTAAAGCTTAGAAGCAAGGTGGTGGCTGATACTGAGAGAAGTCAGGTAACAGCATCATAGGTAGTAGAGGGTGAATTAGTACAGTTACATATCCAGTTAGGGAGGAGATGATTATGAAGGGCAATTTTGAAGTTTGAGAGATGTTGTTCACTACGTGTGGAGGAAGGGAGGTTATTCCAAAATCTAGCAATGGTCCAGGAGTATAGGAGTTTCCCTGCAGGTAGATTTGTTGTATAGATTTGGAGTAAGTGTTGGTGTTCTGATCATAGGGGTCGAAGTGGGGAGTTTGGGGCAAGTAGGGAACTGAGGGCAGGACGATGTAATGGTTTGTGGATGAGTTTATGTGAGGTGGATAGCTGTATAAGTAATAGGTGTTGGGGGAATTCTAGCCATTGTAGTTTCCTTAGGACTGTGCAATGATGGGAAGAGTGGCGACTGCCAGTAGCGAATTTGGCAATCTTATTGCAACAGGATTCAAGTTTTAGTTTCACGGAAGACTGTAGGTTAACAATGGAGCACTATACATTAGAGATGGTAGAAGGTAGGTAAGGGTGAGAGCTATTTTAGTTGGTGAGGAGAAAAACATGTTGTGCCTGTATAGCAGCCCTAGTTTTTTGTGAGTTTTGTTGATATTGGATTGGCCGTGCAGATCGAACTCTAGGTTTTCATCTATTATGACACCTAGTAATTTGGTATTGCTTATTAATTCAATTTTTGTAGAGTTTAGTGAAATTATGTTGAAACCTTCTTTATTGAGAATAGTATTCCTTTTGGGGGTAAATAGCATAAGCTTAGTTTTTTTGGCATTAAGACAGAGGTGGTTTATGTGGAGCCAGGATTCTGCTATAGAAAATATTGTTTGAGTTATTTGTTGTAGAGTGCCTGGGTTAGGAGCAGAGCAGGCTATAGTCAAGTCATCTGCATACTGAACTAGGGAGGAGTTTGGAATATCTTTCTATAGATTATTTATGAATATATTAAACAGGAGAGGTCCCAAAATTGAGCCCTGTGGGATGCCTGTAGGGTTGTGAAGGTAGGGAGAAATAGAATTATGCCATTTGACAGCATGATGACTGTCAGAGAGCTAGCTTGTGAACCAGTTAAGTGATAGAGAGGATAATCCTATGGATGAGAGCTGATACAGGAGAATGGTATGCGAGATAGTATCGGATGCTTTGGAAAGATCCAGAAAGAGAGCTGATACTATATAGCCCGAGTCAAGGGATTTATTGATAATATTTAGGAAGGATATCAGAGCAGTGCTATGCCCTGGCCGAAAAGCATGCTGAGTAGGGGAGAGAATGTTATTATTTAGAAGGTGATGGGTGAGTTGTTTTGTATGCATTTTTCTAGAATTTTTGATATAGGGGACAGAATAGCAATGGGTCAAAAATTTGAGATGTCAGTGGATGGGCCACCTTTATGTAGTGAAAGGATTATAGCTTTTTTTCCAAAGGCACATAGGACTCCTAGATGGACCTGTTGATAAGGATATTTATAGGGTAGGAAACTGAGTCAGTGGTGATCCTAAGGAATTTGGCGCAAATATCATTGGCAGAATTAGAACAGGGGTTTAGAGTCTGAAGGAGTTTTCTTATATGGGATGTGGAGATGGGGGAGGGGTTGAATTCAAG
This sequence comes from Protopterus annectens, assembly GCF_019279795.1. Classification (NCBI taxonomy): domain Eukaryota; kingdom Metazoa; phylum Chordata; order Ceratodontiformes; family Protopteridae; genus Protopterus; species Protopterus annectens. The sequence continues at coordinate 841,294,314 of NC_056735.1, forward strand.
ATTGTGAGGTTCCTTGATAGAATTTTGTGTCAGGATATATGGGTTGGAGTCATTATGTAGAGGTGGAGTAGGAGAGTTGGGTATAGGAAAGTGATTGAATGGTAGAGCTGAGGAGAAGGAGGCAGTAAGGTTGGCTATGGTGTCAGTGAAGTAGGAGTTGAATTAAGAGGCAATAATATGTGAAAGCCACGGTGGTGCAACGGTAGCATTGTCACCTTACAGCAAGAGGTTCTCCCGTTTGATTCTTGGCTGGAGCACCTTCTGTGTGGAGTCTGCATGTCCTCCTCATGGTTGAGTAGCATTTAAAAGACAGGCGTGAATGGACATGCCTTAGTTGAAGGTTGTGCATTGAGCTGGCACCTTGGCACCGTACAAAAAAAATCTACTGCCATTCATTAGAGTTCCACTGTGGCAACCCCTAACCGGGAAAAGCCAAAAGAAAAACAAGTAAAAACAAGGTTAGGTGTTATGTTAGGGTATGGGCATGGATTAGATTTAGTGCCAAGGTGTAGAAGATTATTAATGGAAGACCAGAAAAGTTTAGGGTTAGTTTTTATATTTGTTTGTATATTCCCCCAGGTAATAATGCTACATCCCATCCTAAACTGGATCTCACATACAATTTCTAATGGAAAGATAATCCTAGGTAATGTTAATTTTGATTGGCAGATTTTCTCCACAAAATAACCATCAGCTAGTTTAAACCTATTTGGACTTGACTCCACTCATTTCCTCCCCCACATGTTATAACTATCCCCAAAACAGCGGCTCAGTTCTCGACTGCATATGGTGTCTGATTCCACTAAGCATGTGTCCAATGTCACTCTCTCTGATTCCCTCATTGACACCTCCCTGTATATCCAAATAGACTCAGTACCCATAATGTCAAACAGCACTTAGAACTTTTTGTAACCTCACCTGCTACATTTAACAGAATTCTAAGCTCCTTTAACTGGTCTTTTCTGAAAAATATTCCACTTGACAAAGCTGCACACAAATTTAACCCACTTTGCCTAAAAACCCTCAATAGTCTGGTTCAAAAAACAACAATAACCATACTCCTTGGGTATCCACTCAAAGCAGGCACCAGATGTATGAAATAGATATGGCTTTAAAAGAGTGGTTAAAATATAGATCTCCCCAAAACCTACAGCACTTTAAAGAACTACATAACTGTACTTGTTTGTTTGTTTGTGTCTTTCGACTTTTCCCGGTTAGGGGTCGCCACAGCATAACATAACTGTACTAAAAGACAGATTATCAGAGTCAAGAAAATCAACTTCAGTAACCCTTTACTAAATCAGTCTTCCAACCATAGTACATTCTAGTCCTCATTTAATAATATACTTCACCTTGCAACATCCCCTACTCCTAATCTTACACCAGATGCCACTCCCACTGAAATAGCTACTCAGATTTACACATATTTTATGGATAGCATTAAAGCCATTACTAAAGATTTCCCTCCTAACAATCCTGACATGCCCTCTTCTCAGAGACAGCAAACACCCCCTATTTCATCCTAAGACCCATCCCTACCTCTTACATCAAATTGCTACTTCTTAAACTGAAATCCAGTTCCATAGCCTGTCCCGTGTATCATATAATTAACAGATCCATCAAGGAATCATATGTTCCTTCTGTATGGAAACATTTCTTTATCACCCCCCTTCATAAAGGAAGAATCTCATCTGATATAACCAGTTTTAGACCTATCATCATATCATTCCTTTTGTCAAAAGTTCTGAAGAATTACATTCACAAGCAACTTCTTCAACATATTCTTCAGGAAAAGCTCCTGACCCCCACACAGCATGCTTTTAGACCTACCCCATAGAACTACCACAACCTCATTAACTTTCACAGATATTATTAACAAAGCCAGAAGCATAGACCAACTTGTTTCCTCTGTATTCCTTGAGCTCTCTAAAGCTTTTAATCTAGTCTCTCACCAAAAATTTCTCTACCAGCTGTCTTCCTTTGGCTATCACAATGCACACCACTGTGGTTTAACAACTACTTAACCTATAGATACCAATTTGCTAAGTGGTTCTCCAAATTTTTTCCCTTACTTCCTGCCCATACTGATGTACTACAGAGCTCCATTCTCGGCCCTCTACTCTTTAATATGTTCACCAACAATTTACATAAATCCTGCCTGCAAGCTTCCCTCATACAATATGCTGATGATTCTACCATAATATGCATTTCTGACAACCTAATACATCTTCAGGAACCTTTAACTCTGTTGAAAGTTGTTATACCCAGCTCACCTTAACCCATAAAATCATCTATATCCATCTGCCTGCCCAGCAATTAGACCCTTACTCCAATACTATTTTCCAAATTGTCCCCTTCAGTCAAATAATAACAACTTCTAACCATCTACAACCACAAAGGGCTGCTGGGGTCAGTCTCTATTTCAGTAATGTAGCTACCGCTTGGAATAAAATTCCTATATCAATAGGGTCTATCACGCACCTTCATCTTTTCAAAACCATTAATGAAAGACTTCCTCTCTGTTTCCTGGCTTTGTACCTGCTCCTTATCAGGGATACAGCTCTTGAACAATGTACATCATCTTTCTTATACCTCCTTTAAAGCATTAAGTCACTTAAATTGCTTATCCTCATCTAATAACTCACTTTATTGTACGTCTTGAACTACTATACCTATTTCTAATTAGCACAACCAAATCACTATTCCATCTCTACTTCTCTATCAATACTCAGGCTTGCTTAACTCCTCTAATATCTTACTATATTGTATTTCTAAAATTACCCCTACCTATCTTATACACCAATCCTCTATCTATGAAGACTCAGTACAAGGCATGTAAATTTATTGTTTGTGAACAGCAATACTAATGTTATTATACTGACTATTATGCTATGTATTCACTGAAGCTACTTATAAAATTTGTTATTGTAAATATTGATTACATTAAATATAATAGCTTGGAGATTCTCTCCCTGAGTCTCTGCTCAAAATGGGCACCTGTGCCCAGTCGGACTTTCCTGCTAAATATATATATATATATATATATATATATATATATATATATATATATATATATATATATATATATATATATATATATATATATCTTTATATAGGTTTACTATCGTTAGTTCAAAAGGCAAAACATTTGCCGTTCGAAACAATGAAAAGTTAAACCAGAACCAAACATTTCGGACATACACAATGTCACCCCAAATGATTGACACATTTGAGTTGACATTGTCTCTGAAAATGTCACATGATAGCCGTATAGGAGATGATGTAAATCAAACTCCTATACGAAATATCATGTTTTTGCAGGAGGGCAAGTGCCCCTGCAGCCCCTGCTGCTAATATATTCCAACTCTGAGATTGCACTACAGTGGGGATATGGATGAATTTCCAATCCCCACTGTACCGCGATCTCCTTACATATAGTCAAACACACTTATGCAAATGCACTACTACATTAAAAATCCAGATATATTGACTGCAGTTCTTTAATACATTTTGACGATCATTATAAAAATGCATTGATGTTTTTTTTTTTTTAAGAGGCTTTTTTCTGATGATGGAGGAGTTGTGTCATCCACACATCTGCAATTTCCGTACACTAATCCTGTATCTGTTTCTATGTCTGTTTTGTTCCCACTTACTTTATATAACTAAATCTGAGGTCACAATTAATTCCTCTACAAAAAAGTGGATATGCTAGGATTTTTTTATAATTTTTTTATTTGGTTTTAAAACAATAGATAAACAAATCTATTATAAAACAAATTAATAACTATTTACATAGTCCACAGCTGATCAATACATCAAAGTTATAGATATCAACAATTAATATTTTTCAAGCAAGTCTTTAATTACAAGCCAGGATTTATATGAATGTATAATATTAGAAGTTCTCATCTGTAGAGTATGCAATTCACTAATGCAAACAGTTTTTGCCATACTAATACATTCAGCATTAGAGGGGGTAACTTTACTTTTCCAGTTTCTGATAATTACTTTTCTGGCTATAGCAAGACTAGACCAAACAAGAGGCACCTGGGTTTTTGGAATAATCTCAGAAATCAAATCTCATTAAATAAAATAAAGATTTAGAAACATCTATCTGACCATAGAGCTTAAATGATACATCAGGATTTTGGTGGGATACAGCTGTTCCACTGTATCAGATAAAAAGCTGTTCCTCTGTCTTTTTCTTTTGGCCGCTCTCATTAGTGGTCACTGCAGATGATTATCTGTTTCCATTTCTTCCTGTCCTCTACATCTTGCTCTGTCACACCAACCACTTGCATGTCCTCTCTCACCACATCCATAAACCTTATCTTAGGCCTTCCACTTTTCCTCTTACCCAGCATCCCTCCTCAGCACATGTTCAAACCAAAGCAATCTCATCTCTCTATCATTATCTCCAAACCATCCAACCTGAGCTGACCCTCTAATATACTCATTTCTAATTCTGTCCAACTTCATCACACCCACTGCAAATCTTGACATCTTTAACTCTGCCACCTCCAGCTCTAACTCCTGTCTTTTTGTCAGTGCCACCATCGCCAACCCATATAAGATAGCTGGTCTCACTACCATCCTGTAGACCTTCCCTTTCAATCTTACTGGTACCCATCTGTCAAAAGTCACTCCTGACACTCTTCTCAACCCACTCCACCTTGCCTGCACTCTTTTCTTCACCTCTCTTCTGCACTAACTGTTACTCTGAACTGTTGATCCCAAGTATTTAAACTTATACACTTTTGCCAACTCTACTCCTTGCATCCTCACCATTGCTCTGTCCTCCCTCTCATTCACACACATATATTTTGTCTTAGTCCTGCTGACCTTCATTCCTCTCCTCTCTAGAGTATATCTCCACTTCTCTAGGGTCTCCTCAACATGTTCCCTACTCTGACTATAAATCACAATATCATCCACAAACATCATAGCCCATGAGGACTCCTTTATGATCTCATCTGTCAACTTGTCCATCACCGTTACAAATAAGAAAGGGCTCAGAGCTGATTCTAACATTATCCCACCTCCACTTTGAATGCATCCATCACTCCTACCACAGGTCTCACCACTGTCACACTGCCCTCATACATATCCTGTACCACTCTTACATATTTCTCTGCCACTCCTGACTTCCTCATATAGTGTCATAACTCCTCTCTAGACACCCTGTCATATATGTTCTGTAAGTCCACAAAGACACAATGCAACACCTTCTGATCTTCTCTGTACTTCTCCATCAATGCCTTCAGAGCAAACATATCATCTGCAGTGCTCTTTCCTGGCATGAAACCCTACTGCTGCTCACGAATCATCACCTCCCTTCTTAACCCATCTTCCACTAATCTTTCCCATAACTTCATGCTGTGGTTGATCCATTTTATCCCTTTGTAATTACTACAGCTCTACACATTACCCTTATTCTTAAAGATTTGTTCCACTATATCAGATAAAATTATTTTATGGCACTTTCTTAGTCCAGTGTGTTGTCTTATACTTTATTTCAGTTAGAAGTGGGAATATGACAAAATCTGAAGGTAAATAAAGTAGCTATGTGTCCAAGATATACCTATAGCCCATTGGAATTATATTATGAATAAAAATATATTTTCTTGAGAAAAAGAAACATTTCTGTTAATTGAAAGTTGCCATCACAAAAACTCCATGCATGGACTGTGGCAATATATCTTGACAAACTACAGCACCGATGAACATTTAAATTCTGAAGAGAAGACTAGCAGTCTTATGAGCATGTTATTCCTGCGTGTCTTTTCTTACAGATCTTGCTACTCTTTTTCACTTCTTGGCTGCTGTGCCATCTATATGGAACATACATTTCCTCTGTGTCTCTTTTGGGTAATTATCAGGTGCTTCAGTTTCTTCCCACATTAAAAATTGTATTTCATCATCAAAGGTTAAACTCACATAACAATGAGAAGCAAAACAGTGAAGAAAAATCCCTAATAGAAATAATAGCAAACATACCCAATACAATACAACCCCCCCCCTAGAAAACAGCAACATATTGACACACTTTCTTGTACAGAGGCAAGCTCCCCATAACCCACAGCTTTAAATATATCATCTTCATGGTTGCACTAAAACAAGTGAGAAATATCCATTAAAATGTGAATCATTGATGGCACACAGACATAATTGCACTGGTAATGATTACCCCCTCCACCCCCTCCAAAAAATAAGTTACAAGCAACTCAATCATCCTTAAATTCACACCCAAATTACAGTAAAGTCCATCAAACATCAAACCACCACAGTCCCCACTACAAACTATATAAAATCGTCAAATCAGAATCATTGCTGTTTGCAAAAAATCATTATTCAATTCAATTTCCTTTCACTCCTTTCACCACATCAAAAAACATTCAACCTTCTGTGCAATCACCCAAACCATATACAACACAAAATAGAAGCTGATAATTGAACTGGATGCCATTTAAATTGCATGTAAGTGTGCATGCAACACATGGGTGAATTTATGTTTCATAATGTTCTGTAAAGGACAAATATCCTGCCCAAGATTAGTTTTCTCTGCTTCCTACTAAAATTGCTTTCTGACATAGGCTCAGATTTTCCTTCACCTTGTACAGAATAAAACCACATTTAGTTCAGGGTACCTATCATTCTGCCAGCATAGATATGGCAATATTATTTATGGACTAACCAGTTATTAAATTCTGTTAAATTTCCAGGAATAATTCACAAAACAAGTAGCATGCTTGATCTGGAAACAAATGCAACTTTACTACTAATTCATTCCTAATCCAAATGATGGTGTAATAAAATATGTAATTTGGCATTTAAATACTGAGAGACCAACAATTTGAAGCAAACCTTTGAATGTCTACAATCTGTTGAGTTTAAAGGACTCATAGATTCATAATTACTAGGCTTGTAGTCCATGGGACCATTGAGGAGCCCAGCCCAAATTCTCAGTTGCCCTCAAACACTTTCTGGTAAGTGACTTGCTCAAGGTCACATAGTAAGCAAATGAGGACTGAGGGAATCCAATCCTTTACCACAGGACCAGCAGCTCATAGGCATAACCCTCACTTTTTTTTTCAAAAAGGCTTGAAGGTATAAAATTAATATGTTTTCCTTATTTTACTTCTTTTTCAAGTTATAATTTATCTTCTAATTCCAAATTTTGTTTTGTTGAAGATGAAATGTGGCCATGGGCATAATGCAATAATTTCAAGAATTTCACAACAATATTCTGATATGTTACCTTAAACTCAAGCTTGATTGCAGTGGGTATATGACTTATGTTCATATTATGAAATTTAGCAAATAGACAAAATATATCTGCTTTGATTAGTATTGCATCGGCTGAAAAAATCATATGCATTTTTTTTAAAAAAGGAAATGCATGTAAGAAGTAAAATCATATATATTTGCCTAAAAAAAAAGAGATCTGTTTTCTTAGATTAATGGACAACAAAAACTGCATGCACTCAGTATGATAATAAATAAAATAAATTCAGAATTCAGTCATGAACAAATTTTGTCTTTTAGAATTCCAGATTTGTTCAAAGGCAAAGAGAAAGATAAGCTAGAAGCAGTGCAAAACAGCTCCAAGAAGTTAGTGCAATTATTTGATATAGAAGTTTTAAAAACTGTATGTCAAACAGTGGAAGATTGTTAAGTATTGCTAACTGTTTTGACAAAATGGCATGAATTTGCTGACAGGAGGCTTACCAGAAGAAGTAGATAGTACATTGCATGAAGAGTGATTGCTAAGGTATGCACGGCTAATGTAGTAAACTGTTGAAGGAAAATTTCTTAAAAAATGGTCTTGCAGTATGAAACATGTACTCTAAAATTTATGAGGCAAGTAGCAAGCATGAAAAAAATTGTGTTAAACTTCTAAACTGCAAACCGTGTTTTAGTGCATTTTAAATGTAAGACTGAAGTCAATGGAATATGTAATTACAGTATCAAATTACCTGTTACTTGGGGGAAACCTATGGAAATTCTCCAAATAAATGCAAATAGTAAAGAAGTACTATGGTTAAACAGTAAAACAGTATCTGATACCTGTGAAAATTCTCCAAATAAATGCAAACAGTAAAGAAGTACTATGGTTAAACAGTAAAACAGTATCTGATAATCTGAATGTTGGAGAAATGTAGCCATCCAAATTCTATTTTCACTAGTGTGCTGAGAAGTACTGTTACATTTCTTTCTTGAGAACATAAGTCAAATAATTGAAGGCTGTGTACATTAGGATGTACTAAACAAAACTGTTGCACTGTGTTCTAACTATAGTCTAAATGTAAAGTCTAAACAATGTGTAAAGTGATACTACAGCTGATGGCATGGTATTTCTGAAATAGTTAAGAACTACTACTGCAGTATATCAAGTGGTATGTCATTTCTATATTTGTATATCATGTCAGTTACTCTGTACATATACAACAATGACCACAAGAAAAACTACCCCTCATATTAGAGGGGTAAAAAGAGTATGTAGGGGTCAAAACTGGTAATAGAAAGTGGTTATATACCAAAATGTCCCTCAGATTTCTGCCTCTCCTATATGATATCTCCAAACAGGGAGAGAGAAACTTATCTAAATCCCTAAACTTAAATAACTCGAATAATATTTCAGTAAATCTATCAAAACTGGGCTAAAACACCATAGGCAGTTACAAATTATATTTTTCTCATGCTTTCTTTCCTTACAACAGATGAAAAATCAGGTGTGTTGGACACTTTCTTATAACTCAATTAACTAGCTCAAGAGTTGGAAGCCACCTTATCCACTGCCAATTGTACCAAATCTGTGTCACAACCCCTAGAACCAAACACTGAACACATTCTATTTATTTCATAGATTAATATGAGGGATAGTTTTTCTTGTGGTCATTGTTGTGTATGTGTTTATGTGGTCAGGACTTTTTCTTTTATTAATGGACATCTTTTCCATCCTTTAGAAATGTTTAATTATGACACAGAGGGTACAGTTTATGCCTTACAGTGCCTGTGTGGTCTAATTTATATAGGAGAAAGCAAAAGAAAATTTAAAACTAGACTACAGGAACAAGTAATAAACATCAAAAATCAGAAGATGGATAGTCCTGTTGTACAGCATTTTATGGATTTTCATAATTCTAACCCTGATAGCCTAAAAGCCACTATTGTAGAAAGAGTACCACTTAAATTTTATTCTGACAATGTATATATGAAACAATTGTTATATAAGGAAACTGTTTTTATTTTAAAGTCTTGCACTTTGTCTCCCTCTGGTCTTAATTTAGAGTGTAACTGGAGGCTTCTGATTTCATTATTTTTTTGTTATTGGTTAATTGTATAATTATTTGATTATTATGTGTATTTAATTTAAGGTTTGTTACATTTAGCTTTGTACTCCTTGAAGGCTTTGTCGAATCGCTACAGAAATATCAAAGTTTTTTGTCCACTAGGTCCCTGCCTGTTGTTGTTGGATTTATACTGCTTTTTGGTTCATGGTCTTGTGATTAATTAGTATCTGCCACTTCTTATTTATATTTTCATATTTGTGTTCATATTTTCATATCTGAGAAACCTGGATGTTATTGAGAGAGACAGGGGAATTCATTGTTTATGTCCATTTACATCATACTATACTTAAGATATTGTTAGTTGTTTCTTAGTGATTATGAAAATAAACACTACTTCCATATGTACATCATGCATAAAAAAGCAAGTGACTCACAGACTGTTGCATGACATCAGGTGAAACCTTGGATGTTGAAGAAAACAATCAGTGATATTTCCACTTCAAGTTGCACATCTCGAGTGATATTCAGAGTTAGTTATGTTGCTAATTATACAGTCGAGCAGATGTTTTCATATTTCTGTAAATTTCTCCACAAACATGCACTTATTGAGGAATTTGTTGTCATGTGAATGCTTATATCTGGTTAACAAAAATGTTTTAGCAATATGTGTCAAGACTGTATAGTTTCCAAGATATGAGAATTTGTTTCTGAAACTTTATCAAAAATATAATTTGCATTATAATATATTATAGTACTTTTGAAAGACTATGAATGTACTGACTATTATACAAACATACATATATACATACGTAGAAATATTTCAAGCACAGGCATTAATACACTTCTAGCTTTCCAACATACCAAAACACTTGTTCCCATAATAAGTGCCCAGGCTGTTCTTAAAAATATCTAAACTAGTAGTTGCTTTAATATAATTTGATAGTCTATTCTTTGTATCAGTTGCTCTGTCAGAGAACCAATTAGTGCGCTTCTCATTCCTATAGAATCTTCTACATAGGTTGTCGGATGATTCTTTACTACTTTTTGATAACCCTAAACACCTTTGGTATATTTCCGCTGTACTCTTTCCAGTTTATTCATGCTTGTTTTCTTATAAGGTCTCCATATTGTTATTTAATACTCAAGTTTGGGTGTAATGTAACTAACAAACAGTGACTTCATCTTTTCTGATTTCCTAGACTTTATAAATCTTTTTATAAAACCAATAGTTCTATAACTATCATTAACCAATTGGTTGATATGATTAGAAAAACTCACGGCTGGATCTACCCATGTACCCAGGTCCTTAAATGAATCTACAGTTTCAATCACTGTGTGCTGTATTAAATATCCACCTTTCAATTTATGTCTCCCAAATCTCATATGCTTAGTTTTTGATGTATTTATCAGCATATTATTCTCCTGTACTCAAATCGTCAATTTAGTCAAGTTCTTTTGCAGACATGCCTTATCTGTAACACATGTAATCAGTTTACCCAATTTCAGGTCATCTGCATATAGAATGTAGAACACCTCAGATGAAAAAGTTATCTCTCTTATGCTTTTTAAGTTTATTTTTCAAAAGAATGCTCAGGAACGCAAGTTGTGTGTAGACTTCTAGAGGTTTGGCATTCCACACCACATAGGTGTTAAAGAGTTAGCTTAAAATATTGACATGATTGACTGGTGCCAAAAGCTGTTGGCACCAACTGACAGAAAACAAGAAAACTGCTTTGTGCCTATTAAATGATATATAAAAACTATCCCTATTAAATGATATATAAAAACTATCTGGCAAGTTTATTTATATTCCAGTGCCTGAAAGATGTGTGAGCCTTCTTAACATTGACCATACATAAAAGTTTGCAGTTTGAACACCTACCTCTCAACCTCTTAGCACAAGAAATCTAGACAAAGCCTAAAATAATGGGAGGACATGGGTCCAAAAATAGGGACACATTTTAAATATTGTTCTTATTAACTTCAAAAGTTGCTGTAATAACAGGTCCTGGTTCAAGTCACTATTCAGAGTATCATCCATGCCTGCATAAGATGCATTTAACAGATCATCTCTGAGTGAGTGAATGTTTGGCATGTGGAAACCTTGCTTCATGTGTTTGGATACATTTGGTTGTGCACTAGAAAATGGTGCACAGATGGTTGCCAAATGTTATGATAGCCTCCAGCTATCACACAAGTCCAAGTCCTAAAATTGCTATCAAAAACTAAAAATACTGCATCAGTGGGTCCTGACAATATTGCAGTGGCAGAGTTGAAGATGTTAAGATTGGCTAGACAGAGGGACCGAGCTAGTAAAGATGTGCAACAGGTAAGGGTGATCAAGAATAATGAGGGAAATAGACTCACAAGCGAGGAGAGTGTATTGAGCAGATGGAAAGAGTACTTTGAGGGGTTGATGAATGAAGAGAATTAGAGGGAGAGAAGGTTGGATGATGTGCGGATAGTGAATCATGAAGTGCAGTGGATTAGCAAGGAGGAAGTAAGGATAGCTATAAAGAGGATAAAGAACGGAAACGCTGTTGGTCCAGATGACATACCTGTGGAAGCATGGAGGTGTTTAGGTGAAATGGCAGTAGAGTTTGTAACTAGATTGTTTAATGAAATCTTGAAAAGTGAGAGGATGCCTGAGGAATGGAGAAAAAGTGTTTTGGTACTGATTTTTAAGAATAAGGGTGATGTGCAGAGGTGTAGTAACTACAGAGGGATTAAACTGATCAGTCACAGCATGAAGTTATGGGAAAGAGTAGTGGAAACTAGGTTAAGAAGGGAGGTGATGATTAGTGATCAGCAGTATGGTTTCATGCCAGGAAAGAGCACTACAGATGCAATGTTTGCTCTGAGAGTGTTGATGGAAAAGTGCAGAGAAGGTCAGAAGGATTTGCATTGTATCTTTGTGGATTTAGAGAAAGCATATGACAGGGTGCCTAGAGAGGAGTTGTGGTGTTGTATGAGGAAGTTGGGGGTGTCAGAGAAGTATGTAAGAGTTGTACAGGATATGTACGAGGGTAGTGTGACAGCGGTGACGTCTGCGGTGGGAGTGATGGATGCGTTTAAGGTGGAGGTGGGATTACATCAAGGATCAGCTCTGAGCCCTTTCTTATTTGCAATGGTGATGGACAGGTTGACAGATGAGATCAGACAGGAGTCCCCGTGGACTATGATGTTTGCAGATGACATTGTGATCTGTAATGAGAGTAGGGAACAGGTGGAGGAGACCCTGGAGAGGTGGAGATATGCTCTAGAGAGAAGAGGAATGAAGGTCAGCAGGACTAAGACAGAATATATGTGTGTGGATGAGAGGGAGGATAGAGGAATGGTAAGTATGCAGGGAGTAGAGGTGGTGAAGGTGGATGAGTTTAAGTACTTGGGATCAACAGTTCAGAGTAATGGTGAGTGTGGTAGAGAGGTGAAGAAGAGAGTACAGGCAGGATGGAGTGGGTGGAGAAGAGTGTCAGGAGTGATTTGTGACAGACGAGTACCAGTAAGAGTGAAAGGGAAGGTCTACAAGAGGGTAGTGAGACCAGCTATGTTATATGGGTTGGAGACAGTGGCATTGACAAAAAGGCAGGGGTTAGAGCTTGACGGCGCAGAGTTGAATATGTTAAGATTTACACTGGGTGTGACAAAGATGGACAGGATTAGGAATAAGTATATTAGAGGGTCAGCCCAGGTTGGAAGGTTTGGAGACAAAGCCAGAGAGGCAAGATTACGTTGGTTTGGACATGTGCTGAGGAGAGATGCAGAGTGTATTGGGAAAAAGATGCTAAGGATGAAGCTGCCAGGTAACAGGAAAAGAGGAAGGCCTAAGATAAGGTTTATGGATGTGGTGAGAGAGGACATGCAGGTGGTTGGTGTGACAGAGGAAGATGCAGAGGACAGGAAGAAATGGAAACAGTTGATCTGCTTTGGCGACCCCTAATGGGAGCAGCCGAAAGAAGAAGAGGATAGGTGCAGAGCAACCAAAAGTGGGGCCTTACTCAATTTTCACGCAGTTTGCTGAACAGACATCATTAACCTTATTTCTGCATACCCTGGTGGTATACACAATGCCACCATATGGCAGGAAAATACCCTACATGCAATATTTTAAAAGATTGACATCCTTGACAACTTAGAAGTATACCTGTATGGGAATATGTATATGCATTGCATTTTTGTGTGATGGTGCATTGCGACTGTATTTTCTTCTCTACAGAAGCAGGCAACTATGGTATTTACTGGAGTCCTGGTTCAAGTCACTATTCAGAGTATCATCCATGCCTGCAGAAGATGCATTTAACAGACCATCTCTGAGTGAGTGAGTGTTTGGCATGTGGAAACCTTGCTTCATGTGTTTGGATGCATTTGGTTGTGCACTAGAAAATGGTGCACAGATGGTTGCCATATGTTATGATAGCCTCCAGCTATCACACTCCAAGTCCTAAAATTGCTATCAAAAACTAAAAATACTGCATCAGTGGGTCCTGACAATATTGCTGGATGCATCTTAAGTAGGATGAAGCATGATTCAGCCACTCCCCTAATGACACGGTTCAATTTCTGCTTCCACACGGGTTTTCTACCAAGTGAATGTAGAACAGCTACAGTCATTCCCCAGCATAATAGAGGACCTCCACAACCCAGGCAGTTAAACACCCATAAGTCAGCCAGCATCATACTCAAAGCCTTGGAAATACTTATCATGGAGTTAATCCTTCAGGGTAAAGGGACCCTCCAATTACTGTATGCTTCTAAGCCTGGATTCATCAAGGGCAGGTCATGCTTACTGAACTTGGTGATTATTTTTGAAAAGATAACCAAAGCAACTGATGAAGGCAAAATGGTATATACTGCATAACATGACCTGGCCAAAGCTTTTGACATAATTTCTCACTCAAGCATAGCAGAAGTAAACCCCTATGATACTCACTGGATTGACAAATGGCTCACAGATAGGACACAATTAATCAAAATGGAGGAAGTTACCTCCACAAAGAGATCAGTCACCAGTGATGTCCCCCGGGGTTCTGTGCTTGGACCTCTGTTGTCTGGCATCTACTTTTCTGAAGTAAAAGCCAATACCAAAGGGCTCTGGCAGACTAAGTTTGTAGAAGACTGCAGTCTAGGAGCAGTCATTGAATCTCCAAATGATTTAGCCATCCTGCAGGAAGATTTGCTCCAAATAAATAACTGGTGCCAGAATCATGGACTGAAACTAAATACCAAAAAAATACATTATTGTAGCCTTTGAAAAGTCATTTACCCCAGGGAACTGCTGCATTGATAGTACACCCCTAAGACTTGACCCAGTGTTTCAGGATTTGGAAACTTATGTGGACAGTGACCTAACTTTTGATCAACATGTGTCCATTTTTGAAAGAAAGTGCTTCTATATTGCATGACTTATAAACAAAGGGAGTGTGTCTTGATATAGGGATGTCATTGCCCCCCTTTACTCAGCCCTCTTTAGGCCAATCACTGAATATAATGCCCCCTTTGGCATGCATCTGTCCAGGTCCATGGAACAAATGATGCCCACAGAGATGCCTTACTAAAAGGATACAAGGCATCCTTCAACCCATTACTGATGGGTTTACTGCACATCAGAAAATCTAATGGCATTCAGAAATACTTATTCTAGTAATCTAAACCTCTTCTTCAGCATCAACAGTGCAGTTTGAAAGGACAGATATATCTCACACATGATATTTATGCTGTGGAACAGACTCCCCATTCACATAAAACAAAGTTCGTCCCTGCCCATATTCAAGTGCAAATTAGATATACAGATGGGAAACAGAAAAATTACCCCAGGACCCCCCCCCCCTTGTACTATTAATTGACAGAGGTAGCTCCTAAATGCTTTATCCTATGTATGGGCCCTCTGCAATCATCTATGGTATGAAACCAGTTATTCTCATTATGGGTAATATATAATTATTGACCATTGGATTGGAGAGTTTAATCTATAACCCAAAAGTATAAGCCAGCAAACTGTGAGGCTGAAAAAAATACATTTATTCAGTTAAAGCAATGCACAAACAAACCGGTTTCGGCTGGTACACAACACAGCCTTCCTCAGTGTAAAATAGGATACATTTCAGATAGTCTTTTATACATGCACTTAATTAGATTACGCTTGTGATTGGATGGTCGAAAATTGTTCATTTAATCCAGGTGGAAATAAACCACCCAGTTTAACAATCTGTTTTATTTCTTTTGTATCAAGAATGGAATGCCACCCCGCTTTGTTGGATTTATTCCCTTTCATATCTATTACCATGAAACTAAACTTGGCAGATGAATGTTTTAAACAATGTTTATATAAAGCACTGCTTGATTTTCTGTTCTTCATATTACTGGTATGCGCAGAAATTCTTAATCATAATGGTCGTGAGGTTTGTTCTATATAGAAAGAGCCACAGCTGCATGTTGCTAGATATATCAACCATTCGCTACTGCAATTATCAAAAAAAATGTATGTCATAAACTGTACCACAGTTCTTATTTGTGAATTGTTTGGATTTAAAAAACTTATTACAGTGAGTGCAATGTCCACATGGGAAGCATCCTGTAAGCACCTCACCCGGTAGTGTAGTTTGAACCTCCTGAAATGGTGTCCTGGAATGTGAATGTTTATAATGGTTCGAATGGAAGCAAGATTTCTCCCTTTCCGGAATGAAAACTGGCATCTGTCTGGTAGAATATTAGTTAGATTGTGATCACTCTGTAAAATATTCCAGTGTTTCTATACACTGTTGATTAATAAATCAGAATTCCTACCATAAGTGGTCACTAGTCTAATAGGTGCCAAGGTTTGCTGCTTCCGTTGTTTGTAGGTCAAAAGGTCTTCCCTCTTGAGTGTATTAGCCCAATTGCTGGCCTGAAGAACATGTCCCATCTGGTATCCCCTGTCTCTAAACCTTGCCTGTATTCCTGAAAGGCTGAATCCTTAGAACAAATATGTCTCATTCTGATATATTGGGATTTGGGGATATTTTTGGCTATATGGGGTGGATGAAAACTGGGTGCATGGAGGAGGGTATTGTATTGGGTATACTTCCAGAAGACTTCAGTGCACAAAGTATGATCTGGTTTTCTAGAGATGGAAACATCAAGAAAAGTAATGATGTTTGTGTCAAAATAAACCGTGAAGTGTAAACCCCATTTGTTTTCATTTAGATAGTCAATAAATTCAGACAGATATTCCACATCCAACCTCCAAACCATTCAGCAATCATCCAAATATCGCCTCCAAATGTATTTGGTCTGAAGAAGTGATAACCCTGCAAAAGCACTAACCTCTCTTAATAAACTAGTTTTTTTGGTGTGTACTAGTAGTCTGTTTTGCTTGGACCATGTTGGTTGACTCCCATTTTTATAATTTTTTTGATTCATGGGAACAATATTACCAGGTTAGCAGTTTATGTATTATTTATTTATTTTACATTTGTTAACCGGGGGTGTCTGACTGAGCCACAAAGACCGTTTTCAGCAGAGGCCTGAGGAGAAAAGCTCTACACAGACATAATTACAGATACATTTTGATATTTAGACATGATCAGTATACACAAAAATTACAATAGACATGTTTTTACAGTGGTATACAGCACATCAACAGTTACAGTGGAGAAAAGAAACAAAAAAACATTTATTTAAAAATAAAGGTAATTAATAGATTTATGGTATACAGCTGAAATTTGGAACATAGGTAGAATACATACATAGTACATAGGTACAGTACATACATTGTACATTAGCCAGTGTTTGTGAGTAAGAGTGAAAACTGTTATCAAGTACTCTAGGCTCAGTATGTATACCTTATCTGCTTTCACTAGCCTGTGGAGCAGTCATTGCACTGCCAACTTTGCTTGAGATGTTGCCTAATGAGGTTTTTAAAGGAGGCTGTGGATGATGTGTTTTGTATACTAGTGGGGAGAGAGTTCCATTTTTTAGCCACTGAACTACTATATAGTGTGTCTCCAAAGCTATTATAGCTGTTGGTGACTTCTAGTAGTAGTTTGCTTGACGATCTAAGAGTCCTTTTGGCTGAGTGATGTTGTACTAGGTTTCTGAGGGCAGGACACTTATTGAGGAAGTAATAGAGTGACAGAGACAGAGCTGATTGTAGGTTAGGAGGTTGGGCAGTTCAAGCCAGTGGAGCTGGCTCAAAGCAGTACAGTGATGAGTTCTACATGAGCAATTTGCAGCAAAGTGGGCAATTCTGTTATAGCATGCTTCCATTTTGCTTAGTTCAGTTTTGTTGAGATTAGTCAGAATGGGAGATGCATAGAGTAGGG
This sequence comes from Protopterus annectens, assembly GCF_019279795.1. Taxonomy (NCBI): domain Eukaryota; kingdom Metazoa; phylum Chordata; order Ceratodontiformes; family Protopteridae; genus Protopterus; species Protopterus annectens. The sequence goes on from NC_056735.1 coordinate 841,311,910, forward strand.
TGAATAGAAGCTGGGAGCGAGCAATGGCTGATCTTGTGTTGTTGGTAAGAAATGGTTTGATATGGTAGAGTGATCCCAGTTTGGCATGTACTTTTTTAATAGTTAAGTTGGGATGACTATCAAATTTTAGGTGGGAGTCCATGGTTATTCCTAATAGCTTACCTGTGCCACTGAAGCGATTGGAGTAGCATTTGTGGAGTAGATAGTGAATTAACTGTTATCTGTGTTTTTGTTAGAACTGATTATAATCATAAGCTGAGCTTTCTTTGGATTGAGGATAAGTTGGGCTTTGGTAAGGTAGTTTTCAATGTCAGGGAATGCTAGTTGAGTTGTTTGTAGAAGGGTGGGAATATTTTGTGCAGCACAGATTAAGGTAGTATCGTCTGCATACTGAATGATAGCTGCATGCTGTGTGGAGGTCATTTGTGAAGAGTGTGAACAGTAGTGGTCCTGAGATAGAACCCTGTGGGACTCCTATAGTTATGGGCAGCTGAGGAGAGAGATAATTTTCCCATTTCACAGCCTGGTACTTGTCAGTTAAGTAGCTTTGTAACCAGGTAAGAGTGGAATTTGATAGGTGATACTGGTTTAATTTGTTTAGCAGGATTTGGTGTGAGACTGTGTCAAATGCTTAGGACATATCCAAAAAAGAGTTGACATCTGCAGACCTTCCTTTTTGAGATAGTTTGTTGTATCTGTGAAGGAGAGGAGTGCTGTAGTGGTACTATGGGCAGGTCTGAAACCATGTTGAGTAGGTGACAAGATGTTATTGTCTAGGAGATATGTTAGCACCTGGGTATGGATGCATTTTTCTAGGATTTTTACCAGGGGGGAGAGTATAGCAATGGGTCTATAGTTATTAAGTTCAGTGGAGGTCCCACCTTTATGTATGGGTGTAACATAAGATATTTTCCAGAGTTTGGGCACATAGTTTTCAACAATTGATCTGTTTATGAGAGTGGAGATTGGGATAGCAATTGCATCTGCTGTGAGTTCCAAGAAATAGCTGGGGTGTAGGTCGGCTGCTGTTGAGGTTTTTAGTTTGGAGATCATATTTTTGATCGAGGTGGTGGAAACTGTTTTGAGGGTAAAGCTTGTATTACTATTATTTGTGTTGGGGGGGATTGGGAGGTTGGAATTGTCCTGTGATACTGAGGAATGAACTGAGTTCACAAAGTGGGAGTTGAATTGTGTTTCGATGGGAACTTTAGTGTCAGGGGTGGTTGGTTTGGGGGTAGCTTTCTGGGTAGATTTTAGTAGCTAGTTTACATTTTTCCAAAATTTTGGGGGGTTGTGTTGGTATTTAGTTTGTAATGTCATGTAGTAGGATTTTTTGTCCAGCCTAATGCATTTTTTTGCACGGTTGCGCAGTTATTAGTACCTAGTTAGGCTTTGTGTTTCTTTGTTTTTTTGATAGTAAAGTCAGGCAGTGTCTCTGGACTTGAGGATTTGTTTGGTTTCTTCACTGAGCCAGGGGTTTGTAGAGGTTCTATCCTTGATTTTGTGCAATGGAGCGACAATGTATAGGTGTTGTAGAAATGTTTTGTTGAAATATGCTACAAGTGGGAGGGTTTTTATGGGGCGGTCCAGTCAGTTATAGAGTAGAGGACTGAGGACCTCAGGAGAGAATTTTTTTGTGTTTCTAGTGGATTTATAGTTAGTGGTTTTGCATAGGCTTGTTCTACGACATATAAGCTATATTATGTTGTGGTCACTTACGGTATCTGGGAGACTGCCTGTGTGGGGGTACAATGTGGGGTTGTTAGTTAAGACCCAGTCAAGGATGGATTCCCTTTTAGATTTTTTATCACATCTAGTTGGAATTTAGATTAGCTGCTGGTAATCATGGAGATTTATTAGATTACTTGGTGGTTCTGATATACAGGTGAGACAATCTAGGTTGAAATTTCCCAGAATAAGGGTTTCTTGTGAGTATGTGGAAGAACACCAGAATAAGAAGTCTTCAAGGCTAGCAGGTGTATTACCAGGTGGAATATAGATCACAATCCTGTTGATGATCTTTTTAGGGTGAAGTTGAAGTTGTGAGATAAGTATGTCCCAATTATTGGGGGAGGGGTAGGAGTTTGGTATTTGACATAAAGTTAAGTTGGACTTACACAGTAAGGCAGTTCCACCCCCTTTATGAAGTGAGCCCACCAGGACAAAAGTAATGGACGTCAGCTGTGCAAGAAATAAGACATACATGCTGTCTGAATGTAAGCAATATATGATCTGTGCCAGTCCATTGATAGTTGGGAAAACATAAAATATGTCTATTGCAAATGTGTATCTGTCTGTCTGGGGAGAGACAACAGAACAGCTTGATATGATAACACATTTCAACATTTACATAAGGTCACCATGAACCTGTAATGCAAATGTTATAACACTTCAGTACAGACATCCTGCTAAAACAACATTCTACATGTGCAGACAGCATGGAATACATGTGCCATGTTCATACTGGCATTTGCAAAGTTTTAAAAGGTGCTGCAGAAAACCTATAACGTCCAAAGATTGTATAAGTCAGTGACATTGAATATGGATGCATGTTAAGCATATCAGTGGGACACACTAAAAGAGAAGTTATGTTCCCCACACATATGTAGTAATTGATTTTAAGTAGTTAAATACAAACAATGATAAGCAGACCAGTCTGTATGCTGGTGAGTGCAAGGCAAGACATGGAAACGAGTAAACATATTGCATTATGTATGCCAAAATGATCGACAAATAAGACCAAGATGTGCATATCAGGCATACGTGTGTGGCAAGCCCTGATTGATATGTCAGTGGCAGTATTTACATAAATGTGCCACAGAATGACAAACAGAGGTTTACTTCACCACACATGCCTATGGATACAGTAACAGCAAACAATAATGCCACGTCTTAGTAGTTATTTAAATATATGTCGTTACATCAGATTCATGTGCATGACGTGCAATGAATATTGGTGTTGTGTACTATGCCCATGGCATGACAGTAGTCTTTTTTGCTGTTGTTATACTAGGTGAACATGTAAGTCACACATGTGAACAATATGCTAGAAAGCAAAGATCAGATAAAAGAGCAAGCTTTTCACAAGACATTCTAAAAGTTGAATTCTAGTGGCTTTAGACAGGGCAAGACCACAGACATTCACATTATGCTGTAGTCAGCAGAACAGTTACCATCACTGCCACAGGTTGATGGACACACCAGTGCACACTCACACACTGAGATACCTGCCATGATAATACTAATGCCCATGTTGATGACTCACACCACATCACTGGGTACCCTTGTCACATGTAGAAACCCCAGCCATATGGTTTTGCACCAAACATCTGCTGTTGGTGGCTTTTCAGGGACAGGTCACAGTAGGAGTGTCAATAGTAGCACTTGTGCTCCAGGTAGCATTTCTGTCAAGGTTAGCATGGTAATAAACATCTGCCTTATATGCACATTGCAGCAAAAGCATCATGGATGACTGAGTAAAACAGGAAGTACATGTATGATGAGTTAACACTCCACCATTGGTGGCATATAGAGTATAAAGGTCAGAGCACATGTGGCCTGTGAAGTACTTTGGCTCTGCTTTAGCACAGCTGTTTCAAGCTGCTCCAAAAAGCATGCGACAAATGCTGTGCTGTGCTATGTTGCTGTTTAAGAGGGGCTGGCCTGACCACATTTTGCCTGTACTCTTGAATCTTGTGCAACACCTGGATGTGATGTGTTACATTATCCACTGCCAGAACAACTATATGGAGCTCTGTGCCATGATGATGTAAACAATCATGTGGCCATATTAACATGTATACACCTTCCGAGTTACAGCTGCAGATCTCTGCTAAATGGTCAAATGCTTTACTATGAATATCTGATGTCCGATCTGTAGCTCTGTCACCACCACTTTCAGAGGCCTGTAGAAATAGTTAACCAAGGCCTTAATGTTGACCAGCAGCTGACACTCCAGTACCATTGAATTGGTCAGGGTTGGAGGAAACACGCTGAACAGATGGACAATCTACTACAGGGATGGATGATAGCACCTCAAGTGTAGTGTCCTGTGTGTCAATAACCATGTTTCTTCCTCTTCCTCTACCAAGCCATGAGATGATGCAAGAAGTGAGTGAGCTGCAATGGTGAAAACAGAAATGTAATCAAATGTCACACGTCAACATAAGACAACCTATATTTCAGTACAGCAATCATGACTGCCATGTGCAAGTCTATTGAGTAGAACAATACAAAGTATTGCATGCCTGTGGTTGGGTAGATGACCTCACATCATATGATGGTGGGGGGTTAGCATAATGATTAAGCTGTTTAATTTACAGACACAAGGTACAGGGTTTGATTCTCAAATGGGGTAATTAGCTAGGCTTAAAATGCCCCATGAGGACAGTTAGTCTAATATTAATCTATGATCCTATGAAGGGCCTGTAATGAAATACATATGACCAACAAGGCAGCACAGAAAATCTATGCTACATAAGCCCAAGGAAAATGCATAGCTGTAATAAACATAAACTGTCGGTTATGTTCTACAGGAATATTATAACTGCATGGGTGTACTAGCTGAATATTTTCCCAAAATGGCATACCTTTGCACCTGGAGGCATCACACTGAATTCCACCACCCAATATCCTATATATTGTGTACTTCTGGTGGTGAGAGATGAGAATATTTTCTTCCTCTGCTGGGTCTGATACTGATGTGCAGCCTCCAGTGGTATCATATTGTCTTTTGTATCCCTGTACATGGGATGCTGTACAGAGTATCATATAAATACAATGGCAAACCCTTGACATCATACCATGCCCACCAACAGCATTCACCATTCAGGTTATATTGTCCTGCATTAGTATATTCATACCACATCATCGCTATGTTTACTTAAGTTACATCGGTGTTCCTGAAGGGCATCAATGGGTCTGTGAATTTTTCTCTGCTTTGACATGGTCTACATATCTGCAAAATGCATAAATGTATATTCAGTGCCTGTCAGTATTAATGGTGGTACACATAAATACTGTTTACTTAATGTCCTAACACACACATTAGGTTTTCTAGTGCTCACGTAATGTGCCAGTATGAAGAGATGAATGCTGTATACTCTGGCAAGAAAGCTTAGTAAATCTATTTGTATAATGTCAGTAGAAGGAAAAGAAGAAATACTACTGACCAGCATATAAACAAAAGTCCACTCCTCTCTCTATATATACATATGCAAATAAATATATAGTCAGATAAGTAGGTAGATAGATATACATTGATAAATAAATAGATTTATTTATTTATTTTACATTTGTTTACTGGGAAAGTGTGACAGGACACAGGTCCTTTTCCAACAGAGGCCTGGGGAGAAAAGCTCCAAGAATAACACATACATACAATAGAGAAACAAATACAGCCAAGCGAGAATCAAATACATACAAGAGAGTGGTTTCAGACTCAATAAGTAGAGCAACAGTAATTTACATAAATAAATGGTTGTTTACATTGAGTGGATATATCCAAATGTTTATGTACAGTTAAAGTGAAACTACCATTAGTGGTAGATCATGCTAGTAGAGTAAGAGTAATGATAATAGAGTGAAAAGGAGGACTAGGTTATCCAGGGGAGTTGCAGGTGCAGAGCCAGGTGTTAGTAAGGTGCATTTTCAGAAGTTGTTTTTAAATTCAAGTGTTGAGTTGTTAATTACTAGTGAGTTAATAGATTATTCCAGTGTTTGGAGAAGTAGTTGGAAACAAGTGATTCACCTGCTGTATTGTTATCTTTGGTGGTGTGTAGAAGTAGTTTGTTGCTGGAGCAAAGAGGTCTTGAGGAGGAATATGGCTGAATGAGATCTTTGAGTGCAGGGTTTTTTTTTCTGATTGATAGAGTATTTTGTGGGCGAAGGTAAGTTGATTAAAGAGAAGAAGATGTGAGGGTTCAAGCAACTTGAGCTGCTTACATGATGAGCAGTGACGTGACTTGCATAAGGTTTCAGTGGCAAACTTGGGGATTTTATTGTAATAGGCTTTGATTTTGGCTATTGCTGTCTTGAGGACATTGGTTAAGATTAGGGAGGTGTACAGGAGACTTGAGAGGAGGTGGGTTTTAACAATGGTGGCTTTTGTGTTATTTGTCAGAAATCTGTTGTTTCTATATAGGAGACCTATTTTTTGTGAACATTTTTAATGAATTTGGCAATGTGAATATCAAATTTCAGATTGTTGTCAATGTCCACTCCTAGTAATTTGCTATGGTTTGTTGGGGTGATAATAGTTTTATTTTTAGAGAAGATACTTAGGGTTGTGGATGGGGAGGTGTATCTGGTTGGGTAGAAGAGAAGAAGTTTTGTTGGGATTTAGGATACGTTGGGAGCTAGTGAACCAAGATTCAGTGGATAAGAAGGAATCTTGAATAATGGTATGGAGGGCTTTGAGGCAGGAAGCTGAGCAAATCAGGGTAGTTTCATCAGTGTATTCAACCACTGAGGCCTGGGGTGTAGCTGAGTGGAACTGTTTGGTAAAAAGAGAAAAAAGAAGAGGACCAAGGATGGAGCCTTGGGAAACCCCTAAGTTGACAGGGAGAAGAGGTGAAAGATCTTGTTGCCAGTGGACAGCCTGTTGACATTCTGCTAGGTAACTTTGGAAGCAGGTGAAAGTGGGGTGACTCAGGCTAAGGGAGAAGAGTACATAGATCAGTTTAGAATGGCTGACCATGACAAAGGCCTTGGACAGGTCCAGGAATATGGCTGACACAAATTGACCATTGTTTCTATGCTGGCTAACTATGTTAGTAAAGGAGTGTAAGGCTGTGATGGTGCTGTGAGATGGGTGAAAATCATGTTGGGTATTAGATAGGAGCTTGTTTGTAAGGATATAGTCCATAAGGTGGGTGTGTATGACCCTTTCCAGAATTTCTGAGAGAGGGGATAGAATTGCAATTGGGTGATAGTCTGTTAGTTCAGTGGAGTTACCTCCTTAGTGTAAGGGTAAGATGTGGGAGATTTTCCAGGTGGTGGAGATGTAAGCTTCTTCAGATAATGACCTGCTTATGTATGGATACAGGGTATGCGATTGCTACTGCTGCAATTTGCAGGAAGTCAGCAGGGAGACTGTTGGCAGCTAAGGCAGTGGGCTTAAGTTTATTTAGTAGTTTTCATGATGGTATTAGTGGAGACTAGGCTTAGTGTAAACTGGTTGTTGCATTTGGGAGGGTGTAAACTGTTGTAGTTTGGGGTAGAAGGGGTACAGTTTGGGCTGGTGTTGCTCATTGCAAGTTGCTGAATTGATTCTATGAAGTAAATATTAAATTGAGTGGCTAAGTTCTTGGAGGTGGTTGTTACTGGGGCAAAAGTGGTTGTTTTTCCAAGATGCAATATATTGTTAACTGCTGCCCAGAATTTTTGAGGGTTATTTTGATGTTTATTCTGTATGTTGTAATAGTAGCTGTTTTTGTCTAATTTCACTAGCTTTTTTTTTTTTTTTTGCTTTATTTCTGAGGCCTAGGAAGGTTTGTTTAGTTTTATGGGATTCGGTTTTACTAAATTGTTCCCAGACTTTATTTCTGGTTCTGAGTAGGGATCTGGATTCTTTACTTAGCCAGGTTACGTATATTGATTTCAGTCTAATGGTTCTAGGGGAGATGATAGTTGAGTATGTTTAGGAAGATGGAGTTAAAGGAGATAACAGCTTCTTCTAGATGCAGGTGCTTGAGAGGTTCCTAATTGCAGCTTTATAGGACAGAGATAAACCTGTTTGGATCAAAGTTTTTTTTTTGTTTGTTTCTGATTAGGCAGATGGAGGGCTGGCAGTTTTGATGAATGTGTTTTTTTAGGAGAAAGGTTGGGTTGTGATCACTAAGGCAGTCAGAGACACAGACTGAGTGGGATGAGAGATTGGGGTTGCTAAGCAAAATTCAATCGAGGATGGATTGATGCTTAGAAGTTCTATCAGTCCTAGTGGGAGGCATAATGAGTTGGGTGAAGCCATAAAGGTATACATGGGATATAGTTTTTGGAGAGGAACAAAGGAGCCAATCAGTATTGAAGTCATCCATTAGTATAGTTTTTTGTGGGAGATATATGGAGGTTCATTGTAGTATACTTTCAAGTTTGGTAATATTGTCACCTGGTGGAATATATCCAGCTATAATATTTAGGTGTTTTTTGGGGTTAATTGTTAACTTAGAAAATATTAATTCTGCATTAACAAATTCAGTTATGGCGAGGTCCAGAAGGTCTAGTATAAGTTGATCTTTTAAAAAGATTGCAATATCCCCTCCTTTATTGTTTTTCCTATCTTTACATAGGATGCTGTAAAAGTAGTAGGCAAAGATATAATGTTAAACAAATGTAAGTGGGTGCTTTAGTAGGTTTTTTTTGGGAGTACTGCATGTTGTGTACTTCTAACTGACTAGAGAGGCGGAAAGGAGAAGATGAAGTGAGGGGATGGACTAATATAGTGGGGTGTGGAACTGGTTGGTTGATGTTGTAGGATTGGGTGTTGGGTGGTGGGTGTGGCTATGCTTAAGTATAAATTTAGGTGAGTGTATGTGGGTGGGAATTGGGGGTAGGATAGGGGAGCGGAGTGAGCCTAAACACAGCGAGGATGAATGGAGTGGATATTACCAATGGAGGCAGATCGCAGCAGTAAGTCAGCTGAAAAAAATATCTACAAGTTTGAACTAAGGTAGGCAGCAGGTTAATGGAATCTAAGATACCAAGGTAAAGAGAAGCAGAGGTAGAGTTTAATTTAGCCAAGTGGACCTACTGAGAATTTAAGTACAGTAGTATGGGTGATGGAATGAATAAATAACTTTGTGGAGAGAGAGTGGGTCAAGGAACAATTTTGCTGGGGTGCTATTTCCTCATAAATGTGCACTTACTAGAGATGCTACACCTGGAGGGGTTTCAGCTGCAAAAGTCAAGCAAATATGGCATCCAGGGTTTTTAAAACCTTTTGTGTGTGATACCTGAGCAATCACTTGGGGGAAGGGGGGGGAGGACAATCAAATTGGAGTAAAGAGTAACAGGGGAGAATCCAAGGCACATTGCAAACCTAGCTAATTAGCAAAGGACGGCAAAGGAAATAAGGTAAACATACAGACTGGAAGGTTTCTCTAAGAAAAAAATCAGTAAGAGTACACCACAGGTAGAAGTTGTATGCTACTTACTAGTCTGCAAAGGCAGCTTTTATTCTCTTTTACATTTATATTCCACTTTGCTCTTTGTTTGCTACACACTATGTAGCTAAAGATAAAATCAGCTTGAGACTTTGCACCTTTATTTGATGTTTAATTAGTGAAAAATAAGTATTGAGGGGGAGAGACTAAAGGCTATGACTCTATAAGTTAAGCAAAATGTATCAACAATGAAACAGATGAAAGAGGTGGGGGGGCTAAGAGGAAAAAGGTTTGCAGCTGTCAACCCTGGGGTATGCACTCTAGCTGATTTTTACAAGGTATAACATTAGTCACAAAAGCAGGCACCTACACTACTCATAAGTGGCAACAGCAAGGTTCCCAGAGTTAAAGCTGGGGCTGCATATAGAAGCATATGAATATATATATATATATATATATATATATATATATATATATATACATGCACACTACACTGACAGTTAAAACAAGACTAATAATGCCATGAAAGTACTGGTAAAAGCACAGACATTCTCCAAAACATGTTAGCAGCCGTATCACATAATGTATATTCACTACCAATAGAATTGTAAACACAAAAGTCTAGATTATAGTTGGAGTTAAGCAACAATGCAGAGATGTACAGATATGCAAGGCAAAGTATATGGCCAGAAAAGTGATATATTATGCATTTAGGAGTATTCCTAGAAGATGATGACACACTGTGGATATCACAGGATACCTTGCAGTCAGTTTGTAGATGTCGATAGGGCAAACTCCATATCAGGGCAAGATAAGGAAAAACTGGCAAAGCGGAACAGTTGCAATTCAATCAAAATAGCATTAGAAAAGTCTCAAACAATTCATTAATTGCAGACAGACATCATTTGCTTTCAGTTTTCCTCAGATGAGTTATAAGCTGTATGAACTCAAGATACCTTCCAGTATTCAACATCCTAGAAAAACACTGTAGTTCAATTTCTGAAGTGGATGTAAATGGATATCTTTGGAAGACACAGCATTTCATGACACTTTAAGTAATCAACACCAGTTCTAAAACAAACAATGATATTTGACATTGAAATAGTTGAATTATTCACCAGTTTAAATATATGCAACCTTGAGTATTTCGAAAGATTTCTTAGGACAGTATATGCAACCTTGAATATTCCTAAAGATTCCCTTGACCTATCAGTCTGAACTTTTCATTTAAGTACATTTGTCTCCCAACATATTAATGAAGTTCTCGACCAAAACCGCAACAAGACCAAACTACTGAAAAAGCGCCACTAGACAAACTTTGAAAACTGACGGTTTTATTTTAAACGTTGAAATAAAAACACGTTTTTTGTCCCACCTAAATGTAGGACTTCTTCAGAAGCAAAACACTCTGTAAACTTCAAAGACTTGTATTTATACTATTCGCACCCATATTTGAATACTGATATATCATTAAAGTTTAAAGAAACATACCTGAGTCAATACTATTTTAAATGCTAAAAATTGTTCACACAGTATTTCACACTCATTCTCTGTCTATGTACATCCATTAACGATTAAAATTTCAGTTTTCCTTAAGCATACAACTTTCCCTAAAAAACATCTTTTCTTAAAAATGTGTCTCTTCTTTATATAAATATATAAATTAATATAAATAAACCTATGCCATTATTGTATGTTGTATTAATATAACTGGTTTCAATATATAAATATATGAATATATAAATGAATATAAATAAACATATGCCATTATTGTATGTTGTATTTTATGTTAAAAACATATATATATATATATATATAAATAACAAAGATATTCATAAGATGCCTTATATAAATAAAATGTTTATACAGATTAAAAAAACATTCATTTATGAAAATATATGAAAATATATATATACACTAAAAAATTATATGTATATCTTTTCCAATATTATATTTTAATAAATTATATTTTATGCGAATTATATTTTATACAAATAGATGTAAAAAATTGTTTTTCATAAAACCATTACTGCCAAATGACATCAAATGCCCTACATTATGTGTTATCTTTCTAAACTTCTCAATTTTAGTAAACAACTGATTGATCATTTATCATTCAAACCTGGGTACATATGTGCATTTCATCTGATTTGCCAAAATAATTCCAATCGTTAATGGATGTACATAGAGAGAGAATGAGTGTGAAATAATGTGTGAACAATTTTTAGCATTTAAAATAGTATTGACTCAGGTATGTTTCTTTAAACTTTAATGATATATCAGTATTCAAATATGGGCGCGAATAGTATAAATACAAGTCTTTGAAGTTAACAGAGTGTTTTGTTTCTGAAGAAGTCCTACATTTAGGTGGGACGAAAAACGTGTTTTTATTTCAGCGTTTAAACTAAAACCGGCAATTTTCAAAGTTTGTCTAGTGGCGCTTTTTCAATATTAATGAAGTTCCTTAACATTGCATATTACAGAATTCTATTGATGCACATCAGTGCATGTCCACAAACACTAAATATACTCAATAATGTCACACAAAAACCAAGAACCAGAGCAAACTTGCAGTAAAAACCAAGAAGAGACTGATCCAGGCACCAGTTAAATCCAATGTATTGAGCGCTTTCGTCAGCATCAATCAGCTGACTTCCTCAGAATGAAAACTCATTTAACTAAGACCATTTTATATAAAAAACAAATCACATTACTTCAAAGTTAATCAACATTAAAAACTGTAAAGTAACATTTAAAGCATTAATACACTGTAAAAAATATAATACACAAAACACCTCGGTGTACACATATCAACTTAGTGCTCCATCTAAAACTCATGAACATAGAAAAAAAATAAAAAACACAAATAAAATCATACCAAATGAGTATAATAAATTTAATAAATGTGTATTAAGATATGGCAGCAGCCTTTCCTACCGCATTTTCTTTTCCCCTCAGTTCAAAGTCCACTATACGCAACAATGTGTCCGTGGATGATGAGTGCATCTGCGACATATACAGAAAGGATACACACCCTCATGAGTTTACAGAAGTCAAAATCCAATACATATTCTATTTCCAGAGCATTCCATTTTGACTGACAAACTGTTAGCATTGTTATAGAATGTTCTGAGAAATGGCAGTTGCAAGGTTTCTGGGCTGCATCTAACTGCCCAACTGGACCCTTTCGGAGACTATGACTGATATATGGATGACAGTCACTTGTGAACTTCAATGGAAGTCAGACATCTACAGCAGTGTAGTTCAAATATGGCATAGTATAATGCTCTCCACCACAGGATGCCTGAAAAACTATTTGATTGGATCTCAGATGTCTGCCACACACTACCAGAGAACTACAGTAAGTGCGACTCTCCCATTCCTAACACCTCAACAATGTATGTTAATAAGCATGGCTGTTTAACTACTATAATACATGTTTTTCAGTATGTATAGTTACATGACTTTCAGTGTGCTTCATCAAACTTTTCATCTAGATTTGGTTACTGGTAAGAAAAGAACTAATCCAAGTAATGCTGTGTAACTTAATTGGGTGATGTCTCTGCAAAAGGCAGTCAAAGAACTCCAGCTTATGGCTTAAGTACTGCTGAGATTACTTAAGTGTGCTCTTATATTTTAGCCTATCTAAAAATATTCCATACTCAGAAGTGCACATAGCATGAGACATGTACTTGTGTGTATAATAGCCATTGAATATGTAGGCCATGCCTGTTACGTGCATTTATGGTGCACTTCAGATTGTCATCATTGTACATTAAAAATCACAGATGGTTCAGTATATACGTGATTCACTGCAGTGTCCAAAAGAAAAATGTTAATGTATACATCCATATATATAGACATAAGAAAACATAAACACATATATAACTATTCTCAATATGTATACACAGGGACTTTTTAACACAGCCATGTGCATGCTTATGAGATGATGTGTGTAGAAAAAGTATGTGGTAAACATTGCAGATCATAGTGACTATGGCTCAACAGATCTTGCTCACAACTTTTCTAATGACATGTTGTAAAGATAAGGGTTCAGTTCTCTAGCCATGTTTTTGGATTACTTTTCCATTATTGGCACTACAGTTCAATGTAAGTTGCTGTTGCTGCATTCCTGAGTTTGCCAAATTTTGGTACTGCTTGTGATTTCATACAGAAATATATATATATATATATATATATGTGTGTGTGTGTGTGTGTCTGTGTGTGTGTGTGTGTGTGTGTGTGTGTGTGTGTGTGTGTGTGTGTGTGTGTGTGTGTGTATGTGTAGCTATCTGTCAGTCTGTCTATCTATGTATATGGGTTATATTCAAGTGCTTGAACTCTCGATTAGCTCCAGTGTTCAAAAATGAACTTTTTTAAATTTGCCACTGTTTATGTGCTCAGGATTGTGGTACAGTGCAGATTAGGAATAAACCCTTCCCCCACTGTGTATATAGATGTACCTATATATATATATATATATATATATATATATATATATATATATATATACATGTATATATATATATATATATATATATATATATATATATATATATACACACACACATATATAATCCATTTTGATTAAGCACAAATTACTGTGCTGCACCATCTCACATTGGGATAAAATAACAGTGATGTCATACATCTTGCAAAATGTTATACAGTACTACTGTTTTATGTACAGAGATTTTAATGATTTTTTTTTTCTTCACTTCACATGGTTGAAGAGGAATATGAAACAAATGATCATATGATGGTGCACCAGGTGAACCATCTAAAGGAACAGTGCAGGACTAGAGATGGCTAAATGTAAATGTTATCATTCTTGTAACTGCTTAAATCTTAAAACAAATTTCATGAAATGTCAAATATGCTGCTCCTATTGGCCAGTGTTACAATGTATGTGGTGGAGAATGTATGCTGACTCCCATCATGCAGCAGTACATGTTATGCAGAGTATTAGTTGTGTTTAGCAGGCATTTTAATTTTTCACTTAGAAATGCTTTCTTTTATGTCTTCTTTATCCTATTATGGGTCAAAGGTCAAAGTGATTTTATATTTATATATATATATATATATATATATATATATATATATATATATATATATATATGTTTATTGAAAGTCTGATTAAACTTAAAGGGGATTGAGACATATTTATTCTGCAGGAGTTGTTATAAAGTATATGGTGTACTATATAAGTATTTCAGAAGTTCTCATAGTTACTGGTCACAGATTTGCAGCCTTGTCGTGTTTGCATTATTTATGATGTGGCTGATCTCTTGCTTCTGCAGAAGCTGTGCATTATTTTATGATGCATTCTGCATGCATGTTCTAGTGGGACACTTCTTGGGATTTTTAGTTGTCCATTTAGCCGGCTAGTATTTATTAAAGTAGTTGCACTGCATGTGTCTTACTACTATTCATTTTTATTGCATGGAGCATGAATATGTTACAACAAAGTGTTACGGGTAAATGATGGTTGTATCACTTTTGTTTACATCATGCTGATGTCTGTGACAGACAACATAAGCATTGTACTCTGATATGGGCACATGCAGTTATGTAATTCACAATCCTTGTACTGATGACCTAATATGATGTCCAGGACAGTGGACATTCCTAGCTGTCTAGCTGTTACTGCTTCTGTATTTAGTAGCATAGATCATACTGCATTCTGTCTGCTGAATCTACAGAATCCTTAATATCCCTTTAGGTGACATACATTACAGCCGTGACATTGGGGTAATACCCTTTGTGCTGAACAGTGGCTTATAATGTTTTATGTGAAAAATGCCAGAATATAATTTTCAGTGTTTCTCTGGATAATTTCAGTGACTAGGGCTAGCATTTCATATTCTTCCAAACATGACCTATGGCATATAGCCTTCAGTAGTTAATCATTTTCTTTTCAAACACCCTGCCTGTCCTAATATTTATAAACAGCATAGTCCATCTCTACTAAGAAAGGTGGCTCAACAGTGGGATATTGGTCACTTTCATCCAGACATGTAGACAATCCCTAACACCGCAATTGTTTGCACAATCAGTTTAGAATATTGTGTTTGGGAGCATGGTTACATCTTAACTGCAGTCCTGCAAATGAATTCAATGGTCTGTGTTGCCATACTTGATTCAACTGTTTTAAATCAACTGTATGATATGACATGATGTTTGCATATTAGATAGACATATTTCTGCCAAAGCATGCATTACAGTAGTATGTAGGATTGACAGTGCTGATCCCTGATCCTTTGGGGGAGAGTCTTTGACATTATCCCTGCTTATTCATTCCCATTTTGACAATGCAATGTGGAGGAATGCCTGCTTGTCACAGCTTTTCCTTTTTGACATTATCCTTGTTTATTCATTCATTTTGACATTGCAATGTGGAGAAATGCCTGCTGGTCAAAGTTTTTCCTTGAGTTCTATGACTTATACCACCTATAGCTCTATCTGCTGTCTGACGTAAATTGCATAGGATGATTTTTAGGTAGTAATTATTTTCTGCAAATTAAGGCAAATTTTACAGAAGAGTGCAGCTCGCAGCATTGATTTCTCCTGTTAAAAAAAGAATGTGCAGACTTAAAAGTCATGAGTTTCACCTATGATGGCCACCACATTTGGATTCCAGCTGTCGGTCCTGATTTTCTTCTGCAGTACAGGAAACTCTGGGACTGTTTTTACATATGTTTCAGCTACTTCATCACTGTGCTGATGGATAGCACAAACATTTGTTTATATGAATATTCTATTACTAATGACTATGCCCAGGATTCAATAAAATCTGTGTAGGCTCCATGTAGAGCCTACATGGAATGTACCCACGTACATGGCCATGGTTCCGCCTCGGCAGAGTGCCATGTATATTAATCATGGCATGCTGCAGAGGGAGAGCATAGTAACAGGGATAATGAATTTGTGTAGACCAACGTGTAGAGCCTATCCCATGGTTGTGGACTGTGTAGGGAATTCCAGGACAGATGTTAAGTACAGGGTGAGACTTCTTATAATGTACCACTTTCATCCAAACAGTTTACAATATTATGTTTGGGACATCTCAAAATAGATACCAGATGTAATTAATTATTTATTTCTGGTTATGTTTAAGCCCGTATGTGCAGGATGGTACTGTGCTTAGCAACACTAACAGGGAGCTTAGTATATATGTGAAGGTATACTAGTTTACATACTATCCAAGTAGCTAAATGAGTAGAGTCATGGCCTAAAGTTTAGTAGGTCCTGGGTTCAACTCCCTAGCAGTCATACCATTTTTTAACGCCATTTAATTTTTTTGTTTAATTTAAAAATACAATTGTTACATTTAGAACAACTGCATAGTGCTAAGCACTGCTTAAACATGGTTAACTGCTATTAATGTCTGCATGTTGCTAAGCTTTTCTGAAATCATGGTTATGTGAGTTTCAATGATACTCAGCTTCGCTAAGCAGGTTTGCGTGATGCAAAGCAATGAGGCACTTTTTTGAATGTTGCAGTATAATGTATAATGATGGAATAAAAGCCTATATTAAGGCCTTCTTCTTCTGGCATTTCCTGGTTAGGGGTCACCACAGCAGATTAACTGTCTGCTCTTGATTGGCAGTGGAATTTTACAGTGTCAAGTTGCCAGCTCGGCACCCAACCTTCCACCGAAGGCACACACATGCATGCACTCACACCTAGGGCCACTTTGAGTGATCAATCCACCTACAAAGCATGTCTTTGGGATGTGGGAGGAAACCGGAGTACCCAAAGGAAACCCACACGACTACAGGGAGGAAAAGCAGACTCCACACAGAAGACACACCAGCCAAAGATTGAACCAGAGAACCTTTTGCTGTGAGGAAAAACAGCCTATATTAAGGCCAATAGACAAGAATTCTGCATCATATGTTGGAGTCTGTCTGACTGTTAGTATGCCAGACAGTGTTGGAGAGGGTGTGCACTTTCATGCAGAGAGAGAGGGTATGCTGGAGTCCAGGGTGTTTGCTGGGCTCCTGGTATGCAATTATGAACACACACTATTGCAGTGTGGTTACCAAGGCTCAGAATGTAAGGCTAAGTCCTGGGATCAATTGGCCAGGGAACTTACCAGTGCTAATGGTGCCTCCCTGCACAGGTGAGCAGTGTTGTCACCAATATAATGACCTAAAGCATAGAAAGAGGGTAACTTTGAACATCTAGGTCCAAGAGGCCAGATTTGGGCATGCCCCAGACATATGTAAGTATTTCTGCCACTACTTTACTAAAATACAAGCTGAATCTGTGCAAAACTGGTTTGCATAATGGTGTGCTTCTCCTCCAACAGCTGCAGCTGAGAGGGCTCACAACATGCAGTAGCATGCTAGGTGCCTGGTCAGGATGCATTGTGAGTGTGGTAAGCATGGATATATTATGAAAACTGTAGTGCAATAAACAATAAACAATAAAAAACTGTAGTGCAATAAAGAATAAACAATAAAAACTGAAGTGCAATATGTAAACAATAAAAACTGTAGTGCAATAAACAATACCAATAACAGTAAGCAATAAGGTGTAAAGCAAGATTGTGGTGTCATAACATAATTAGAGTAGAGTTGTATGCACTGCATTTCTGTTGTAATATTGCTGCAGTCAACTGTAAAAGTGCAATAACTGGAATGCAAAAAGTAATTACTTGAAAAATGTATTGCACAACCCATAGAACAGTTCAAGGCTGTCTCCAGGCCACTTTCAGTCACTTAATGTTCCCTTTTCCTCCCACTCCAGGAACAAAAAGTATATCGGTGAGGTAGCCCACTTTATCGGTAGATATTGTGTGCGTACTTCACAGATACTTAGCAGCAATACCAATAAAGTGTAAAGCAGGATTGTGGTTTCATAACAACATGTGTCTAAATACTTGCAGTAGGACTGTATTCATTGCATGTCTGTTCTAATGTCACAGCAGTCAACTGTTAAACTGTTATAACTGTAGAATGCAAAAGTAATTGCCTGATGAATGTATGGTACAACCCACAGTATGGTTCAAGGCTGTCGCCAAGCCACTTTCAGTCACATAATGCTTTCCTTTCCTCCCACTCCAGAAACAGTATATGGGTGAGGTAGTCCACTTTATGGGCTGATATTGTGTGTATACATCATAGATACTTAGCAGCAATACCAATAAAGTGTACATCAGACTGTGGTTTCATAACTAAATGTGTCTTAATACTTGCAGTAGGGCTGTATTCATTGCATGTCTGTTCTAAGTTGCTGCAGTCAATTGTTACATCATTTACAGATGTCCCCTGTAGTCACAGCATTTGGGTTCTAATCCCATGCCTGCCAACTAAGACATGATGGTTGTCTAGTCTACTAAATTTACACAAGCATACCTCTCAACTGTCATGATTTTTCATAATGTAATTACAACCACCCAATCTGTCGGGTCCATGATTAGTAGATATATGATTACCTGGAATGCAATGTATTTTCAAATCTGTTTGCAAAGCACCTTGGTAGTCACGTACATGTACATTATGTGAAATAGTTCTGTGTAGTTGTGTACCTGCATTTGTTAGTGCTTGGCCCATACTGTCCCATGCTAACAGCTTGAGAGGAATGTATGTGCTACATAATTTACAGAGGAATTGTAGTCACTGTACTCATGACTGACATAGCACACCTGTAGAAATGTGTATTAGCAGTCTTTTTATGGATATCATCTGTGCCATCACTAATGTTATGTTTTCCTCTCTCTCACTCCCCACTCCTTATCTTCTTTAACTTTATTATTATGATTTCATATTAATATATTTTGTTAAACTATTTCGTTGGCCTTATTGGTTATTTCATGCTGGCTTGCTGTTAACATACTTACTGTTATGTAATGTTGTTTTCCACATAATATACCGTAAGATGTATTTGGATTAATCAATATTATGTTCCATTATATTAATACTAATATTGGTTTGGTTATTACTAAATTTAACTTATTGTTATAACTAATTTAATACAGTGCATCAAGGTAGGCCGGTTCCAGCTGATCCCCCTACCTTGCCTCCTCTGGCTGTGGCACCGGGCTCCAGCATGTCTGGAACTCAGGCTGATGGTACTCCCTCTGCTGCTCCTGCACTACATGTGGCATCAGTTAGTTCCTTCCCTTGGGACGGAGCTGGTCTCTTCTCTGGGAGTGGTGGCCAGGGGGGAGTTGTCACCGATGATGAACTGCTGGTTTTGGTGTGCAGGATCATATACAGTGAGTTTGCAAGATGCCTGTGCTGGATGGAGAGCTTGCTGGCCACCCTGGAGGGGCAGGCTCACCCTGGAGCCCAGGCTTCATCACTGCCACCCACAGGGCAGTGACAGAGAAGTTCCAACAGTCCCGTGGATGGGGACTTGATTCATGCTGCTACCTTGTGGAGGCAGATGGGACTGCAATTCACAACATCTACCTCATCCAAGGTGTTCACTCCCTCTTGTGTCACACACCACCCCTGTTTGCTGTTTTGCCTGTCTTGTCTGTCTGCAAATGCTTCCTCACTTACCCAACTTACTTCCCCCACATGTACCTATGTCCCTTCCTCAACTTCCCTCACATGTACCAATGTCCCTTCCCCAACATCCCACTCTCACCTTAAAAAAAAAAAGGGCATCTGTCCCCCCCAAAAATATCATTCCATTCATAGCTCTCCATTTCGCACAATTGTCCACTGGACATACATAATTTGGTCCAATTTGCTTGGTAACACAGTTATGTTGTCCTCACCCCTGTCTCTGGGGGATGAGAGTCCAAAGTCATCTACAAATTCTGTCAAAGTGCACAGTTGTTGCTATACAAGAAATTGATAGCTATTATTCTTTCCTACACCCTTCCTGCACACACCTACCTGCCTTTCACTATGTTTTCCCCTGCTTGCACCTCATTTCACCACTTTCCTAGCTCCTCATTTTTCTTTTATTTAAAGATATTTTGTACAACGCTGCATGGCACACCACATCATGCACTATTGCTAAGCTCAGATAAATGGAGCTATATTAATATATCTGTTTTAAATTATAATAAACACGTACAGAATAAACACCTGCCTCCCAATTTGAATCCAAGATCACATCTACAGACCACTGTATTAATGTGGTACACCACACAGCTGTTAATTAAAATAGGTGGTTTAAGCAAAATATAATAACTGCAAGTTACAGTCATTAAGCTTAAGTGGAGCTGCATATCGCCCCATATTGCGTAAACTTGTTGAAAGATTAATAGAAAAAATGATAGTGTAACTTGGAGTCTGGTGCAAGAGTACACCAGTAAAATGCCAGACAGAATAATGGATGTAAGCAAGGTCTCTAATAGCAGGTAAATGTGAATTTTTGTCAGCAACATTTAAAAATACACCTGCTAAAACATTAATCGCAACATACATGTTCATCTGGGACTCTGGTGGAGAAATGCATCCATATAAAGCCTTCACATAATGATGGATATAAAAATATGTCACAACCCATATGTGTGCACTTATATATTGACAAATACATCTGCTGTAACAGTGACTCCGTAGCTCAGTCTGTTAAATGTTGTGCAATTACTAAGTTTTGCCACACACAGTCCTGGGTTTAAATCCAGTGGTTTATAGCATTTAAATTACATTATTTTGAAGCCAGCACTTAATGAATGACTCATGCGCTCTTTATCCACATAATGCATTCAAAATCAAATGTCTGATTTTCACTGATTGAAGTCACAGGCATGCAAATAAGAATATACTTCACATATCCCTATAGCAACACATTAAGTGCATAAAGTGTCAGGTCATGCAATAATATGCATTCACAGAGGATTTTAACTCAGGTAATGCAAATGAGCTCTAGTAATATCAGCATGCAGCACACATTCCTTTCATAATCACATTAGAGATTAGCACAGTTGCACAACTAGCATATAAATAAGAAGCCCCTGCTAGTAACAAGGACTGCCAGCATACATATTCCAAATGCATACCAGACTGTAACACATGGCTTGACATTCACCCAGATAGTTGACTTAATGTTATATTTACCCTCTATGCTGCTCAAGGACACAGCATACATGTTGCCTACTACTCTGTTAGTGATGCCATTGCCTAACATACTTACCTTAAACACATGCCTTAATCTGAGTGGAAGGGGTACCTTCACTCTGGGTCTGCCTCTACAACAAGACTGATACAGCTCCCACAGTTAATCTTACAGCTTGTTGTGCTCCAAAGTGTTCACATTCTCTACCTATGCCTATTGCCTGCAGCAGCAGCTACAGCCTGTAGCACACACAT
Source organism: Protopterus annectens (assembly GCF_019279795.1). Lineage (NCBI taxonomy): Eukaryota > Metazoa > Chordata > Ceratodontiformes > Protopteridae > Protopterus > Protopterus annectens. The sequence continues at coordinate 841,333,289 of NC_056735.1, forward strand.
CTGTATGTAAAAGTAGCTACTACAGACCTACCCTCTGCGATGACATAGTCTCCTCACCCTAGCAATGTCCAGCACGACATATCAGAAAGGACTTCTAATCTAAATGAAGGCCTTATATCTTGTGCAGTGGTTGCATGTCATTAGCTGATGATGCTGAAAATCAGCTGTGTTGGTTGCAATCAGCATGTCAGAACCACAGATTGGTTAAAAGGCAATCACCTGGTAATGAGATGCATGTTAAAAAGGCAAACGGCTGGCTATGAGGAACCAGTCTGTATGAGACTTTCTTCACACCGTAAATGTGTTGCCAGAAACTTTATATATCTACACATACAAACAGAGTGGTATTGTACTCCATCAGGTATGTAACCTTTTTGTTTACAACAGTATGCATATATGTGAATATACCTAGGAGGAATGGGGATTACAGCATTAAGCCTTTCTTAGAACTGTAATAATGACATGTCATTGATCTCCATATTTGTTACAGCTACAGATGATGTACAATACATCAAAGGTAGAATGTTTTTTGTCAGTGTGGCACACTGGTCTCATGGGACTGTCCCTTTATAGTGGTTGTAATAGCATCATGCTATTTGTTTGGCACTGTTGTTTTGACATATTATCAGGGGGGTTACCCCTAGGGGACACACTACAAATGACTCCAGTGTTGTGTGTATGATCATACAGCAGTGTCTGTCATGGCACACACAGGAATTGCTGACAATCACTAGTGTATTAGTTGTATCCACAGCTTAGTATGTTCGCACATTGTGAAATATGACATGTCTGATTAAGCAGTGGATACTGCCAGCCATTATGTACTTGCTGTATCTCTACAAAGGGTACTTCAACTTATGTGATCCTGATATGTATTCCCATTTTGTTGTCTTACAGGAAACATGTATCTCAGATGCCATGTGCCTTTCACAGATGCAGAGAATGATATAATACTGGAAGATGTTTGGCAACACCATGAACTCTTACTCTCCAGGGGGAGGCAAAGCAGGAATATTTGGGCAGCACTGTGGGCTGACCGAGTCTGTGATGTGAATGCTATAGGTCATTAGAGCAGGACATATGAATGGGTTCAACACTGTGCAATAGACATGATTACTGCTGCAAGCAGAAGAACAGCAGATGTAGCCAAGGATCATGCTGTCATCTGTGAAGGCCCCACAGCAGAACAACCACTCTCAGCCACTGAGGCATTCCTGGTGAACCTAGGAACACATGATAACTCCCAGGCTTCCATTACTCCATACATCATGGATGTGGGTGCCACAGTTTCCACAGCAGAGGACCATACAGGTAAGCTTAGTTTGATCACCAATGGAATCCTGTAGCTTTCAGTGTTTCAGGGTATACATACTTTTACATAGGTGTCAGGTCTTTGTTTTTTTTTGGGGGGGGCAGTTAACTGCAGTTTGACTATCATGCTCAGATTTTGGTCAACAAAATTACACAGTAGCTACTGTAAATGTGAGATATATGGATGTATTACCTTATTGTGGTGCTACATGTGTTGGTACTTACATTACCTCTCACTCAACTGTTCACAGGTCCAGCAGGTATCAGACAAGGCCTTGGTACTACTCCTGGTAAGCACAACACTGTTTTGTTACATATGTAGATTTACAGCTTTGTATTCCCTAAAGTATCATCCCAGGCCTGCTGCCTGGATTGCTGTACTGTCAGCATGATTGCCAACTGCACAGATATTTTCTGACTGTACACATGTTAGAGTCATACCTATGCCTTGTAGGTGTGGCCAAGCTGATAGATGTAACAGCATTGTCAGGACATTGCAGATTGTCATATGTGTCAATTGTGCAGTCTTCACAAATATCAACAATGTACCTCATTGTTGCTGATGAGATTGCTGTGTAAAGAGCTTTTATTTACAAGTAACTACAGCTGATTGTGTGAAAAGTAATGGCCTTGCCTCCTACTATATGAGGTTGGGTTTTAAACAGGTCTGTAATAGTGATAACAGTGTATATATATTGAAACATAGTACTACAGAGCATAATGGTGCAGGTATTAATATACTGCTTTTTTCTTTCTTTCCTTTCTTTTCTTCAGGTGACTGGGTGGTTGGTCTCTGTCCCCTACACAACCTGATGTCCATGTCTCGTCAGACTCTGATGATGATGATGATGGCCAGAGTGAGGAATAGGTGGGGGTTTCTGGGGCTGAATCTGTCCTAGAGGTTGACATCTGTCTTCTGACCTTATTGTCACTGTACACAGTCAGTATACCTACACATACCCAGTCTCTGGAGACCACAGATATTAGACAGTCAGAGGGCACAGACATTGAACAGGAAAGTTTGGCAACTATGGCTTTAGTGAGTGTAGACACTGGCCATAGCCAAAGAGCTGTTGAGGATCCACACAGGTGGATTGATAGGGGTACGTTTAGGAGGTCTGCTGTCCATCCACCATTTGTTGCGGGCGTTACATCACGGGTCACTCGGCATATGTTTCAAGCCATTATGGAGGCATAGGCATGTTCTGAAAGAAACTCCAGATGTATGCTCAGGGGTATGGATGTAGCACATTCTGACATCTGTAACTGCCTCTACCACATTGCTGACACCCTGGAATGGTTCACTGATCCAGTGGAAAGAAGGTGGGCTGAGACAGATTGCAGAATATCTGTCTTGGAATGCACATTGTTTGTGCTGGAACATCTGGTAGGAGTTGAACGTTGGACTTGTGGACATAGGTCAGCAACCCCATCTGCTGAGTGTCCATGTGGCCATGCACCCTCATGCTTCCATAGCGGCAGTACATCCAGCTCTCCAGAGGGGAGTGGGCTGTCCACAGCAAGATGTAGCAGGCCATGGGCTTATGATCCAGGGTGTTCCTGTGGAGGACATGGTCCCAGCAGATAGCAGTCACCTTCAGGTACTAGCACTGCTTCTGACTTTGGGCATGGAGGTGCCAGTGCAACTCCTGGCAGAGCTATTTCCCATGTTTAGGGATGGTGAAGGTGAACTGTCAGTTCTGCCATGCATGGTTCAAAGATGTCCAACATACACACATGTAGGGGTAGCACTGAGTTTGACTGTGTACATGCATACACTCGCACAACACTGTTAAAATTAGGTCACCTACAGACACACATGGCACATTTCCATGGTCCATCTTGCCTGCTTCCCTTCCTGACTCACACACATGCTGTCAACCTTTTGGGTCAGCCTAGGCTTCCTGCACCCTACACAACACCCTGTGCAAGTGATGATACCTGTGCCACATCCTTGTCATCCTCATCATCAATGCAGGGAAATTAAGTCATGTGTCTGATGCACACAGTGACTATATAAATTAAAATGTACTTGTGTAATGCAGTGTTGTTTTGCTATACCCCTATACTGGTTACAGACAGATACTGTATGCTGACATTTGTAATAAGTAAGCCACATAATTTTGTGTACGTTATGTTGTATGATGTAATGACTTTATACTTACACAATGAAAGGTGTGTCACTGACCTGTTTATGTTTATGTTTCAGGAGTCTGTTGGGGACACCTACAGATACACAATGGCAATAAATCTATATATGTCGTAGCACAGGATGGATTGTCAGCACAGAAGAAATCTGTCTTCAGCAAGGCTCCATAGGTTCATATGTGTATAACAGGCTAACAAGGACAATGGCATCATCCAGCCTATTCATGCATCCCTAATCTGTGAAAAGGTCTGATACCCTTGATAAGTGTCACCATGGTTTCAGGAGCTAACACATCTGCAAGCTGTGGTGATAGAGATGACTCATCTACAAATTTTCTGTGTCCAGTACAGACATTTGTCTGACACCATTTATGATTGTCTTTTTCTGCATCCCATTGTGTAACTTGAGCATGATGTGTGTCACAGCAGATGTGTTCTTCAAATGCATGTGGGGGCCTGTTACATATATGTCTGTGTTAAATACCTGTCTCTCCAGCATGTACTATTTATACCCCAGTGACAGTGTAGGTGCGTAGAACAGGTATAACATGTGTTAGACCTGTCTTGGGTATGCGGGAGGTACACAGTGGGATGTGACACCTCCCTGTATGGCAGCCATACACATCCCCTCCAAAACATTTAGGACACAGACTTCACATATACAGTCTTGACACAGACTCCATAGGACATGTTATCTACAATGTGTATTGGTTTACTATGGAACCTGTGTAGCTGCTACAATTGTAAGATATGCCTGTGTAGTTACATAGCAAGAGTGCCATTGCACCCATTGATAGGTGTGATGAGTGCCAAATGCAGTATAACAATGACCGTCTGGATTTACATCCCATACCTTTCAGTATAGGTTGTAAAAACATTGAATAGATCCCCACATCTTACAAACCAGAGAAAGTCAAAGGCTACATTACTCTCTGTGTCCATAACTCCATGAGTAATGGCTCAACTGTGTGTGGTGTGCGGACACTACTATATTATCCAGGGGTGGATGACTTCCCAATGGATAGTATTGTGCAATCATTGGCATTTACTACTTCTCAGTGGTTCTGACAACAATGGAATGTGTGTCTCAGGCCAATCCTGGATAACTGTTGGGTCTGTGTGGGATTTAGTGACAGATCGTAATATGCAATCACCTGTTAATGTAGTCAGTCAAAGGTCACTGACAGTGGCCTTGGCTGCAGAAAAGGGAATGGCTAGAAGGGGTATGCTATTAATAATGTCTGGGGAAACCATTGGTGACTGGCATCATTGCAGAGTAGGTCTCCCAATGCTGTCTTCACAGATTATGACTATCAGACACTTATTTATCCAGCAGCTGACATACCACTCTGTAAATAACCTACACAGTTTCCAGTAAGGTCTGCTGGCCTAATATTGTCAAACACCTTGTCAGGCTATGGTAGGTGGAGTGAGTCATATTCCCATCATCCATTGCATAGTGTAACACTCAATGGGGTCCACCAGTTAGGGTAGGTAGGCATGATCTGGCCTTGGGAAAAACAAACTGTGTTTGGTCCAGTGTCAGTAGATGTATGACAGTGTTACTGCTCATATCCATGCTAACTCCCTTCATGGCATTTCATATCACAGGACTCAGAGATCTGGGGACACTGCTTGGCACTGCATGCCAGTTTTCCTTTGTGCAACTAAGTATTTCAGTTACTTCCAGCATGTTCCAAGAAGAGAGTCATCCAAGGTGTCTGAACAGAGCACAGACAAACAAGTTAGGGAAATGTAATATGTATACCCTGTGAAGGTAAGTTGGGGGTTTTACACAGGTATTCTGCAGTTGGATATTACCCAAGCAGTGTCTACTGGAAGGACAGAATTACCTTGTGAAGACTGGAAAGCAGGGGAGCCACCAGAATTGCCGGTGCCTAGCAACTACTAATGCTGGTCTCAACAAAACTACTCTCACATAGGATACGATGCTTCAATACATTTTCTGTCATGACACACAAAACATTAATATGAAGCTCATGATAAAAAGCAGGACACAGCCTGTTTTTTCATCCACATAGCTGTCCCACATCATGAAAGGCTCTGTGGGCTTCACATACCCTTCTCCAGGTAGATGCCTTGATTAACAACCAAGGCACTCATTTGGCTTTTGCATGTATTATGCTTTCTGTTCCAGGGAAGGTGGTATGTAACAAGGGAACTGACAAGATGGTGATTAGGAGCTCTGCTGCAATGTCACAATATAATGTGCAATATCCAGTGACATAGATGTCAAGGCTTGCTGAAACAAGCAGCACAGTGACGGTGATCCATCGTACATAACAATTTGACTGCAAGTCATTCATCCTTGTCTTCAACAGACTAATTGTGGATATCTGCATGACATGGCTGTGAGGCCTACTGCAGCAGACTGGCCACATTAGGCCAATATGTATCCACCTGCCACATGACCTAGGCATGTCATACTGTACAGTTATGTACCTGAAACACATGTCTGTATTCCCACATCATGTCACACAGCAACCAGTGTGCTGTCTGGTTGCTTGACAGGCATTGAACGCTTGTGAGGCCAACGTAATGTCAGCAGAGTTGAACAAGTCCTCTATGCATGCATGGGTATCCACATCTTTACTGCATGGAGTGCCTAAAAACACTATATTTCAGGCTGTCAACCCCAAGGGTGAGGCAGCATGACCCTAACTTTGCAGGATATGATGATGAGATGTGGAAAGTGTCACCACTCCTCTACACCTGTGACACACAAGCACAACATGTGACAGATGTGACTTCACTTCAAACCTTGCTTCCACAGTGTCTCCAAAAACAGTCATTAGATATGGCAATGAGTATTTTGCCAACATGCACAGCTGACATCCTACAACAGCTACACCCACATCATACACACCTGCATGTGTGCAGCTCCTTACCAGACATATTCCCAAACAACAGACACCTCAACACCTCAGAAAATCCTGCCTATGGAGAGCACAGTACACATAATACTGCATGCACCACTCTCTCACCAGTCAGACACCTGAGGCAAAACACAAAATCACACCTTTTAGTCATATGTGATTACATCGTGAGACACACTGATTGCTGTGTCAACAGGCTACATATGGGAAAGATCACAGTTTGCTGTCTGTGGGTTGACACAATACACCATATGACTCATTGCCATATTTCAATGAATATCAATTAACATAATGTTGACATCAAAGTTCCTGTAGGTGTGTACAACTAGGGATATACATCACCTGACTGTATGCAGACACATGAATGCGCCAGTCTGTGACTCTTGTGGGTATGTGCATAGCTTTCATTTGCAGTTGACCCTCACCTAGGGTGATGGCTTCATACACACAGAAAATGATGGAAGTCAATAACTGCCTTAGCAGGCAGAGTCATTGTCAGGGGATCTACTACATGTCTGCCTGGGATGCTTTGCTCAACAGACATCAATGATTCAGCAGTGATGGTCTTCATCACTCACCACTGAAATTTGGAGTACTGAACAAGGCTGCTGACACCCACAAAATGTATCATATATGCACTGTCTGGAGATAAAACTTTGCAATGAGAACACCATCTTTATGCAACATCATGGCTATGCTGCTACACATTGTGAATGGCAACACTGAATAACACTCTGTGGTAGGTGTTACCACCTTGGAATATGCAGACATGTGTGCAGTCAAGGACATCTGGTTCAAGGCTGTGGACAGCACCACAGCCATACCAGACTACACATCCTTCAACATGTTCAGACCTCAAAATGACAGTGTGCAAGGTAATGCAGGTGGTGTATATTTACTCATTAATGACAGACACACATCCAGATTTTGTGAAACACTGTGATTTCCTGGAGACACTGCAGGTGCTATTCACTGCTGGAAGGGCACATAATCAAGCAATTGCCAGCAACAGGAGCAGCAGCATGAATCCAGACACCCATTGTGTGTATTTGGATGTAGGTGCGTCTATCAAGATATATCATTACACCATGGCTTGAGGTGGCATTAAGTGACCACCAACTGTGTTGCTTAGTCATGCTACAACTCACTTGCCCAAAGGATAGTCCACATCCTTAACTACAGTGCCCTGGGAGTAGTGCCATGACATCCCCAGAAGGGGAACCAATGTATTGTATCATGTGTTTACCAACATGGGTGACCACTGCAGCCCCCCAATGTGATGTCTTCCCTTGTGGGATCTGGCCTCAGATAAGTCTCATTACATCTACCAGAACTAACCCCTCCATGTAAATAATGCAGGCATATATTTCAACAAAGCAATGTATTACTTCCTGTGGGATGGTTTCCATAGATTGAATGCACCTCCCCCCTCAGATGGGATAGGCAAGTATGCAGAACTCTACACCCATGCAATATTCAAGCAGCTTTACAACTGCACGGACTCAGCTTTACCTGACAGGAGGAACACAGGCTCTTCATGGCACAGCAACCCTGCCTGGTGGACAACTGCCATTAGCAGGTTGTATAATAAGAGGTGGACATTGTTTTGAACAGTTGGGGTGAGGTTGCCCCCCTAAAATGGAGGCAAACCTCCTCAGCTAAAACAAGCACATAGTGTTGTTGTGACATCGTGTCGACACAATAAGTGACAAAATTAGCCACCCACAAAAAGCAGAACCACAATGCACAGTGTAGTTACATGTGTAACCTCAAAGAACAGGCCCAGATTGTTGGTGAACTTGTACATAATGATGCTGCATATAATGGGTCTGTACTCAAAGGTAACCTGTAGTCCCACAGGTTCTGCATCAACTTCACACCCCTGTCCCCACCACATGTGTCACATGACATTCCTACAACCTGTCCCATACCCTCCATATCTACAGAGCAGGTCATAACTGGCCTCTCTGTGGGGGATACACAGCATCTATTCAACATGCTAACATCCCAGGCTGCGTCCTACATGGGATCTGGCAAGGACTACTAACACCATTGGGAACACCTTGGATAAAAAATGAAACCCCTGGCTGCACCCCAGCTGACTGGACAATGGCAAATGTTATACCCTTGCACAGAGGTGGTCCAGCCACTGACCACCAGAACTATAGACCTCTTTGTCCGAGTGTCCACATCTGTATGCCCTTAGGGCCAATCATCATGGAGCTGATCAACACACATATACGTGATCTACACACAGTTGACTGTACAGAGTTTGGATGTCTGACAGATGGATCATAGGTTCATAGGTTGGTGCTAGGCTATTGGCCCTAGGGCCTATACAAGCCTAGTCATAACAATTCCATGGCTATTTTTTCCCACAATATTTACTTCCCAGGACCCCTGTCTAGAAGGGTGACTGACATGATCCCTGGGGTGAATTTCCTATGTCCCATCCAATCGTCAAGGTTCCTTTTGAAGAGGGCCAAAGAGTTGCTCTGCTTGACATGTATGGGCAGTCTATTCCAGAGTCTGTGGAGTCTCTGGGTCAGGAACCTATCCCTCCAGCATGTCTTGTTCATTGTGATGACAAGGTTTAGATCCCTGGAGCATGTGGCTTTGAGGGATTGGGATTTCTTTAAGTGTAGCATGTCCAACAGCTCTGGGTTTGACATGGCCTTGTATGTTAAGCAGAGATCGCCTCTGATTAGATGATATGCAACATAATAGAGCTGGAGTGTTTTTAGATGGTCAGCACAGGGCATCTACTTTAGGCCTGTGATTCTTTTAGTGAGGTATTTCTGCAGCCTTTCCAGTTGTTGCAGATGTCTTGAGAGGTACATACCAAATGGGGCATTGTATTTTATAATGGGTCTAATGATGGATGAGTACAGTGGGACAATGACCTCCTTTTTTCTGGATGAAAAGCCCTTAGTGATGAAGTGGGCCACATAGAAGGATTTCCTGACTGTTGTGGTGATGTGGTTATCGAAGGTGAGATCACTGTCCAACTTTGTCCCTAAATCTGTTATCACACTTTCAGTGTTTTAGTGTACTGCCACCTATATGGTAATTCATGGGTACATGTTTTTTCCCAGAGGGGATAACTATACATTTCTTGGCATTGAGCTTGAGCCCATGGCTCTGGCACCAAGCATCTGTTTCTGTAAGGCCCTTTTGTAGAATATCCACATCATTTGGGGATTCAATAATGGCTCCTGGTTTGCAGTCATCTGCGAACTTTGTTAGCCAGAGTCCCTTAGTCTTGGCCTGTACTTCAGAGAAGTAGATGCCAAACAAGAGAGGTCCCAGGACTGAGCCCTGAGGTACTCCACTTGTAACTTGTCTGGAGCTGATTTGGAGTCAGCTGCTTTTACTGTGTGGGTTCTGTCAGTAAGCCAGTTGGCAACCCATTGAGTGATGTAGGGATTAATGCCCAGCTTAGTAAGTTTATCTATTCCAAGCAGTCAACAAAGACCTTGGTGAGGGGATATTAGGGCATACAACCCCCTGGACTTAGCCAAGCCATCTGACCATATCCCCCACTCAGGCATTATTTAGAAAAGCACCCACATAGGCATCCATGATAATATCATTGTATGGGTCACTAAGTGGCCCATTGATGGCACACATACTCAACATAGGGACATCCACCTCCAATAGCTGATCTGTAAGCAGCAGTGTTCAACAGGGCTCAGTCCTGGATCCTGTACTACTTGGAATCCATTTAACCATGATACAAGTGGGTACTGAATGTCTGTGGCTAACATTGTCGGCTGATCCCTGCAAACTGCAAGTACTCATAGAGTCTGCGGGTTATGTTAGTAGCCTCCAAGAGAGTATTGGTAAACAAATGACTGTTGACATACCAATGGCCATAAACTCCATGCAAATATATATGTAATATAATTTCCGTCAGTAGCACTTATGTACCTGGTAAGTAGCACATCATTCACAACATGTGATGTACATACTCAGGGGTGATAGAACTGGGCACACAGGCCTAGCCACACAGGTTTACACCTAATGTGCCTGAGCTTACCATGTCTCCCCAGTGGTATGACAGGAATCATATGTGATAGCTAAGGACACAGTTACCCGTAATTGACATATTCATAACCTCCATGTATTCTTCCCTCAGCATGCCATTTCTAAGTGCAATGGTAATGTACCTTTCCAAGCACTACTGGCAATTGCATGCAACAGTATAGTCCTTCATAAGGGAACTTCATGTGTTCAGTATCTGTTCAATGGGGATTGTCTGAAATCAGTGTCATTATAGCCTGTGGCATATAAACTACTCAGAGGTAATTGCTGCCTTGCATATGGAGCAATGTGTGACCTTGCTTAATAGTAAATGCTGCATATATGTAGTTTGCATGGTAAATGGATTAATCACCCTTAGGACATTAACCTAGTATGTGACGTTAGTAATACATGCTGATGGGAGAGATCTGTCTAGCAGACTTTTTACACACCTTTGAAACAGAAATCTGCCTAATGGCAAACAGAGCACCTCAGTGCACCACATAACATACCATCTGCATGATTGGCTGGGTGTCCATCATTTCACCACAGGGCTTCTGCCTGTGCCCCACTTGGACTGGGACAACATGTGCTGATCATATAAATAAGGGTATAAATTTGTCTAGGATTACGAGGGCTATATTGCTATTATGCTAGGGAAGTTTAAATGTCCTATGGTTCCATAAGCTGATATAAAATGCTCTAACAGCTACACACACAAACATGGCTACATTGAGGATAGCACCACTTCCAATTACTGCTTACAGGGCATGGCACGACACACAGTGCATGGCATGGCACACACATAGTGCAAGTTGGCTGTATGTAGATTAAAACACTTACCTATCTAATGGTGCACACTACATATCACAGTACATGATGCATGCAACACACCTCATGTCTGCTATTACTATCTCTTTAGGACATATTATGTTTGATGACAACAAGCCTAGTTGTGGTCAGGCATTTGAAGGCCCACAACACCTGCTATAAATAAAATACTGCAAAACCTACCTATTTCCAGGTTACTGAGGGGATCATATTTACACACACACACACACACACACACACACACACACACACACACACACACACACACACACACACACACACACACACACATGCACACACACACACACACACACACACACGGCGTGGAGTGAGATTAGAAACCCTACTTACCTAGTCTTACACACTGTAGATCACAGTACCTATCACACACTTCACAGCTTAAGCCTGTTTTATATATGTTTGCCAGCAAACTACTTATGGATTAAACAAACTAGGCTTGTATTGAACAGCATCTGTGGCCTGCAGAGAGACATTGCCTCATACTGTTATATGCATCTAGTATCCTAGCAGTCAGATAACTGTTATTTATCCTAGCTATGTATGTACAATTACCAGTATGGCCATATGTGGCTGTTTGCACTTGGATGTGCAAGCCTATGGGCATAGACAACATTATACATTACACCACCTGCTCATGTGTTGCCATATGTGTGGTGATATCCAACAGGCACAGTGGTCTGTAGGTAAGTGCATTATGTACTGTTGAGCCCTTACTTTGGATCCTTTGAGCAACATTATGGATATGTGATATAGCAGCTTTATTCACAATTATTAGGGTAGGTAGGACAATAAAGACATCCACACACATATTTATGTCTATACCAGGAATATGTATATATATATATATATATATATATATATATATATATATATATATATATATATATAAATGTAGCTGTCTGTGTGTGTGTGTGTGTGTGTGTGTGTGTGTGTGTGTGTGTGTGTGTGTATGCTATGTATATGTGTTATGTAGATGATTATAATTATGGGGAGAGACTGATATGTATGTTTTATGTGTATATATATATATATATATAGAGAGAGAGAGAGAGGGGTGAGGTATAGATATATATAGGTATATATAGGTATATATATTTGTAAATACATAGAGATAGATATACTATCTATAAGAGAGAGAAATAGTGACAGACAGATATGTATATGTATGTATGCATACACATATCTATACATAGGTCATTTTGATCAAGGGGCAACAGAAGCACACTAAGTTTAACTAAGTCTATGAGCATGCCCAGTGAAACTGTCAGTACTTATAAAATGACTCCAGGCCACACCTATCTGAACTCCAGTCTGGGATTTTGTGTGTTGCAGACAATGACATCTGTCTCTGTATCTGCAGTACTGCACTTCACTCAAATTGCCCCATGGCATTCTCCAGCTGTCTGATAAAATTAATATGTGACAAAGGTTCATAATGTTACACCACACACAGACCGGCAGTTTGTAAAAACACCAGCATAATAATACCTCACATTCAAAAGATGTGGATACTTCGAGATTTGAACTATCAACACCATCATCTGTGCTAACTTCCCTAGTCCACTGAGCCCCACAAGCTGCCAGACAGCATACATACTACATTGTTATTCATGTGTTAAGTGAGACATACAATGTGTGATTGATTTCTATTTTACTGCCCTGAGATTGCTTGGACTGTTTCTATACCATTAATGACTTACTGTTAAAGTGGTTATATGGGAACACTGCTGTGTTGGGGGGTGGGAGAACAACACCACATGTTCTGCTGGGATGCACAGTAGTCCAAATATCCTGTGACCCCACTGTTTAACATCACCCTTGACTGATGTAGTGAATATTCCAACCTGAGGCTTATCGAATATTAAGGAGCACATTAAAGTGGACAAGGTATCTGTAGTCCCATGTGGATGTTACATCTGTCCAAATAGCCCACTATATTTAATTGCATGACTGCAGCATATCCATGCATCCAATACCATATAGTAATCCTCACAAGTAATGTGTAGTTTAGAGACTTACCTTGCGAATGCAGCAGTTGACAGAACTATAGTTCAGTGACTCTGTCTGATGCAAGCAGTACACAGCCAATACATGGATAGGTACAGGTTGTGTGGGTTACCTGGCATCAATTTTGATATATCTATGTAAGTAGGAGTAAGGTGTTTGTCCCCAAGTCCCTAGGTTGTCAGTGAATGTGCTATGCATAGCCTCTTAGCCAGTGTCAGGGTGTACTGAGGATACCTACGTCTGCCTACATGGACATCAGCAGGGAGTTCCTCCTCCGAGACCTCCTGTGACTGTGGTGACCTAGGCACTGGTGGGGAGCTGTGTATCCCTTCCCCTTTACTGATCCTGCTGCAGCTGTTTCCACAGGATCATATTGTGTAGCATAGCACATACTGCAAACACAAGTGCACATGTGGCTGGACAGTACTGCAGGGCTCCACCAGATATACTGAGGCACCGGAACTGTGACTTCAGAAACCCAAACACACAATCTATGATTTTCCTAGTTTGTATGTGTGCCTCATTATGGTGTTCTTCTGTGGTTGTGTGCACTTCTGATGGGTGTCATCATCTATAGTTCCAGTGTCTAGCTGGCATCTCCCAGTAAATGGAGTGTGGGATGTCCCCCCAGCAAACATGTGGTACAGCTGTGATGCATGCCAAATATGGGAGTTTTGATAACTTCCAGGGCTGCCAGCACACACATTCATTATAATCGCAAGGGCATTGTGCATGACTTGACAGTTGATGGAGTAGTACCCCTTGCTGTTGACATAGATTCTACCCTCCTCACCAGGTGGTGCCTTGATGTGTACATGAGTGCAGTCTATGGCATTCAGTATTTCAGGGTAGTGTGCTACATAGTAGAAGTGTTACATATTGCTGACCCTCACCTCAGTGATGAGTAGAAAAGAAATGTGCTCACTGGCATGTGGTAGCATGGCATCTAGGAACTGGATGCAGATGCGTGAGACCCAAATCATGTCCCCAGGTGGTCTTTGGAAAGTACCTGCAGCTAGTATCCTAAGAGCTACATACCTTTGTTTCCACTGGGATAGGTTCCCCTCTTTTGTCACTGGGTCTGAGTTAAGGGCAGCAGAGTTCAGTGAGTTCTTGTAGTATGTCCCTGTCCACTCTGCAGTGATCTACAATCTCCAGTGCATGTAGCTACTGGAAGTTTACCCTGGGCCTGAGCACTCTTCTCCTTCTCTGTCTAGGCCTATTGTCAGCAGGAGCAGCAGCACTGACTTCAGCATCTAGCACATACAGATTTAGCAGACCTGCAGCAGCTCCTAGCATTATCTCAGTTAAAATTCAAAAGTCTGTACTCCAATTTTCCAGAGTATTGGGGAAAAATCAGAATGTAGGGTGTTTGCATTCTTTATACAGCTCTGCTATAGGTGCAGAATGTGTGATTGGCTAACTATGATGAATTCCACCTGGCTACAATATAACTAACATCATTTAATGGCCCTATTTCAGTGTGCAACATGGCTCAAATTGCTGTGATGTGCAGCATAGCTTAAACAAGTCAAAACTTCTAATTGAATAAATCTGGTTTTGAGACATGCTCAGCAAGGCAGTGCACTGTCCAAACACATGCACCCAATCTTAAAAGAGTTTAGACATCAGTAGATCCCCCTCGCAATATCAACTACATCCTGTGTAAACATCAACATGGGTCTAAGCCTACACGAAGGAGATATCCAGACATGATTACTCCTTTCTGCTCTTCCACCTCATTTACATACATAGCCATGCTCACAGCCTGGAAACTACATGCTTTATAGCCCTATCAAGATAGCAACAGCACCAGTTCACCATTGTAGGGACCCCATACAAGGTCCTGTAATACATGACTTCTGTCACATAATATTAATTTTTTTTATTTTTCCATAAACCATGTTTGCACACTATCCTATTGATGACACATTTCTCAAAATTCAAAATTTCATGTTGTAAGGGAGGATTGTATATACTGTGTCTAGTTAAAGGGTTTACCCTATTGTGGACTGCTCTGTCCTTATATATATGTCTAAAATTTAATTTTCGTGTAAACAACTTAATATCCAGTATAATGTTTTCAACTCTAGGTTTGTTGTCAGGCACAAAAGTGAACCCTTTAGTAAACAAACTAAAAAAATCTTGGTTAATCAAGATGTCAGTGTAATTGAATATATTGAAATTGTTGGAAGTATGTATAATAACATCCACTGTTCCTGTACATCTGTTGTTGATTCAGGACTACAATCATTTGTTGTGCCTTGACACAAAAACATATCTAGGTCACCTATCTGTATACCCTCCCTGTGTGCATACCCTGCGCATATGTTTGTTGGGTCCGGTTTCTCAACCTCTCTGACTTCCTGGGTTCGTCTATCCCTAAAGGGGCATCAGTTCTGAGGTTATTTTCATCTTCCATTACATAAGGGTGTTCTTCCTGTGCATATCTATGGTATTCCATTTGATTGGGATCCAATTGCCCCTGCTCCCAATATCTTGTCTCCCAATTTCTACCCCTTCCTGCCCCTCTGTAACTGTTATTCTTGTTGTATCTTTCCCTATAAGGTATGTACGAATCCAAAAACAAATAAGACTGGACACTGCTCGAATACCAACTCCTTCTGTTTATTAAAAATAGACATACAAGTGATGAGCGCTTTCGGGCCTTTGCCCTTCATCAGATAAAGCATCTCCCAAAACCAAACATTTTAAAACAAATACAAACCAATAGAAAATCAGTAAAAATCAGTAAAAAACCCGCCTGTTCTTAAGGGCGGGTCTCATAGGAATGACTTCATTAAGCCCAGGACTCCTGTGTGCCATTAACTCAATTATCCATTTAGATTCAGCTAGCTCTGTTAACTGTTTAATGTCTCCCCCTCTTTTGTTCAACTTCACATTCACTATTACTTTAAACTTGAAGCTGTGTGTAGGATGAGCTACCAAGTGTCTATATAATGCATTGCGTGTGTCTCCATTTCTAATCGAAGAGAGGTGCTGCAAGACCCTAACTTTAAACATACAGTTGGTCTTGCCCACATAAAAACTTGTGCAGGATTGACACTCAGCCAAATAAACCACATCAGTGGTTCTACAAGTTGCTCTCCCTTTCAAATCAAACAATCTTCCAGTCACTGGATGTACAAAAACACCCCTACTATCTACATAAGCACACGCCTTGCATAGCCCACATGGAAAAGTGCCCTGTTTAGTAATGGCCAGATTATCCATACTGGTCTTTGTCTTATCCCTACAAAGTAAATCTTTCAAGTTTTTATTTCTTTTATATCTAAAAACCGGTTTATCACCTAGCATACCCTTCAAACTTACATCACTAGTCAAAATGTTCCAATTCCCTCTGATCAGTGCACAAACATCACCTATATTACTTCCATAAGTTAGTGTCAACCTAGAATCATGTCCACTGGCCCTGTCATGTTGTGAGCTTATGCCTGTATCAACGGTTCTCAGCCATGGTTTATACCTATCCTTCCTATAATTTCTGCCAAACTCCATCCTGTTGTTCACCAATTTCCTATCATAACCCCTGGTATGAAAACAGTCCTTCAGGGTCCCCAACTCTTGCTCGAAGCATGCATCATCATTGCTGATTCTAGAAATCCTAGCAACCTGTCCCTGCACTATATTAGGAAATATGTGTCGAGGGTGCATGCTATCAAAAGAAAGCAAGGTATTCTTCCAGCAGTCTTTTCTATACAAACTGGATGAAAAGCCATTTTCTGTCAACTGTACCCTGACATCCAAAAAGTCAATCTGTGTGCATGAGCTGTTAACCGTGAACCTCAAAAATGATGTGGTGGTATGTAGGTAGGAGACAAAATCAGCTAAAGAGTTATCGTCCCCATCCCAAAGAATAAAAATATCGTCCACAAAATGCTTATACATCTTGATATGACCTTTCCATGACATATTATTCAATACCATACTCCTCTCCCAGAAGGACAAAACAAGATTAGCATAGGTGTTGGCACAGGGGGTGCCCATGGCTATCCCCTGTGCCTGCCTATATGCTTGATTCACACCTACAAAGACATTATTGTTCAGTACCAAACCAAGCAAACCTCCTATTGTATCTATCTTCAGTGTAGTGATGCCTAACTCCTGCAAAAGTTCAGAAATGGCTCGTATCCCATAATCATTGCCTATGACAGTAAACAGGCTCTGAATGTCCATAGTTACCATAAGTAAACCACCATCAAACTGATCCAATTCATAGGCCCCTAGGTATTTCAAAAAGTGGCCTGTAACTAAAAGCACACTATCCAAT
Source organism: Protopterus annectens (assembly GCF_019279795.1). NCBI lineage: Eukaryota > Metazoa > Chordata > Ceratodontiformes > Protopteridae > Protopterus > Protopterus annectens. The sequence continues at coordinate 841,350,818 of NC_056735.1, forward strand.
CTGACTAGGTATGGCCTTAACTCCGTCTCCAACCAAATCGAAATGTTTTCTGTCACCCAACCTCTGCCAGACACTATGGGTCTGAGGGGTGGGTCAGTTTCTGATTTATGTATTTTTGGTAGAGCTTTGAATATAGGTGTCACTGGCTTCTCTATCATAAGGAATTTAATCAAATCTTCACTAATCAATTTACTATCCAAAAACAGCCGTAAATTGTTATGTACTCTATCTATAATCCCTTTCACACCTAAAGGATTAATTGGGGTATACGTATCAACATTCTGTAACAATCCTAACAACTTACTTTCATACCAGGAGGTGTCCAGTATCACTACAGCACCCCCCTTGTCAGCCATTTTGATAGTGATATCTGCATTATTCCCAAGATCATATAGAGCTTGTCTCTGTGTGGGACTCAGATTATAAAATCTACCGTGTGTCCCCTCCTGAAAATAGCACATCAGATCTTGTTCACAAGCATTAATGAATAAATTCATAGCGGGTGAGAAAGGGGGAACAAAACCGCTAGGCTGCCTTAGCATGGTAATACTCGGGTTATCCCCTCCAAAAATCTGTTTCAAGACTAAGCTACGACAAAAAAACCATAAGGTCCATAATGATGTCATTATATACACAGGCCCTACTGGGCACAAATGTCAGCCCTTTATGTAAAACAAAACACTCATCTTCAGATAAACTGTAAGATGAAAGGTTAAAAACAATACCAGTATCTTGCTTAACAGTCAATGCAGCAGCTTCCTCCTCTTGTTGTACGCCCTGTCCTCGCTGCGGGAACGATTCCATACCCCTTTCTTCTTGACAGGTGCCGGCAGTCTGTCCAAAAAATTCAAACGACCCTGTGTGTCTTTCGGTCTGGCACCAGTCCTGTAATCACTCTGATCACAAACCAACACCTCAGACACAAACAGGGCCAGTGGACATGATTCTAGGTTGACACTAACTTATGGCAGTAATATAGGTGATGTTGTGCACTGATCAGAGGGAATTGGAACATTTTGACTAGTGATGTAAGTTTGAAGGGTATGCTAGGTGATAAACCGGTTTTTAGATATAAAAGAAATAAAAACTTGAAAGATTTACTTTGTAGGGATAAGACAAAGACCAGTATGGATAATCTGGCCATTACTAAACAGGGCACTTTTCCATGTGGGCTATGCAAGGCGTGTGCTTATGTAGATAGTAGGGGTGTTTTTGTACATCCAGTGACTGGAAGATTGTTTGATTTGAAAGGGAGAGCAACTTGTAGAACCACTGATGTGGTTTATTTGGCTGAGTGTCAATCCTGCTCAAGTTTTTATGTGGGCAAGACCAACTGTATGTTTAAAGTTAGGGTCTTGCAGCACCTCTCTTCGATTAGAAATGGAGACACACGCAATGCATTATATAGACACTTGGTAGCTCATCCTACACACAGCTTCAAGTTTAAAGTAATAGTGAATGTGAAGTTGAACAAAAGAGGGGGAGACATTAAACAGTTAACAGAGCTAGCTGAATCTAAATGGATAATTGAGTTAATGGCACACAGGAGTCCTGGGCTTAATGAAGTCATTCCTATGAGACCCGCCCTTAAGAACAGGCGGGTTTTTTACTGATTTTTACTGATTTTCTATTGGTTTGTATTTGTTTTAAAATGTTTGGTTTTGGGAGATGCTTTATCTGATGAAGGGCAAAGGCCCGAAAGCGCTCATCACTTGTATGTCTATTTTTAATAAACAGAAGGAGTTGGTATTCGAGCAGTGTCCAGTCTTATTTGTTTTTGGATATTTACTATGGTTTATTTGACTGGACTTTGGTGAGGCACAGAACATTGTTTTGTTTTTCATAAAGGTATGTACGAACCCTTCCCCCGCCCATGGGTCTTGACTGTACTATCATCAACATATGGACAACCTTTCTCGTAATCACCAAGGTCCCTTTCAAGCTTCTTTAATTTTCTATTAATGTTCATATTAGTGGCAGAGTCAATATCATACATACTCTAAAATATACATGCTTGTACTCGTCTACTTGAAATAGTAAGTCTGTATTAATTTCACCATACAGCTTGTCTATTTCCTTTTTCTTTTGTTCCATTATATCAGTGTTGCATTTCATCATTAATTTTACCATCGCTAGCCCACATTCATTCAGAATATCACAAATACTTTTAAAAAATATTTTGTCACCGTTCATGTTGTTCGGAAACGTATTCAGCCTCAAACCTTTAGGTACTACCTTTTCTTTTATACATTTCTCAAAGTACCAGTTTTCTACACTGAGTGATTTGAATTTTAATAATAATTTCTTAAATATCTTACACTTGTCCTTATATGTTAAGCTGTTCGCTGGTTCTTTTGTTTTTTTCTTTTTCTTTAAAAGGGCACAGGATTTGTTTAACCATGTACTGAAGTCCATATCTTTGTAAATATCCATGGCATGTGATTCAGTTTTATCATTAGCTCCATTTGGGCGGAAAGTAGAAGGATTATGTCCATCGTTTCTCCTTCTACAAACATTGTCCACCATAGCCTCTCTACCTCCTGCCAACGCGTCACGGGCTTCTGACGTCATCCTGGCCACCCTGGTCTCCTTCGGGCTGCTTTGCCCACAAGATATTTCATTGGAAGAACCTGTTAAAGGAATGTCCGTTTGCAAATGGGCTTGGATAACCCTTAACAATTCGTTCAACATGGTACTGCTATCCATGTGCTGGGTTTGACTCCTCGTATCCGGAACACCAAAAGTTGCCAATTGATAACCACACAACCCAAAGGCTGCAAACGAAAACAAAGTCCAATATTTGATACCGTTGTTCCGATACAATGAAGGCTGTCCTTTTACCCACGTATCCCACTGCTTAGATAATTCAAAAGTCGATCTCAAATGGATATAATGATTTATTATAACCAAAACGTAAGGTACATAAAATAAAGTACTTTAAACACATAAAAACACATAAACGGAAAGTAACTGATTTAACTGATTTAGCGCTTTCATCTCCTGCACCGGAGACTTCCTCAGAATCCAGTTACCATTAACAAATCTTGCTTTATATATCACACAGCATTGTCAACTCATTAGTTAAGAATTATGCATTTGCATAATTGATTGCATATAGTTATGAATTAACATTTACATATGTTTTTATATATGTTTTTATATTAACATCAATTGTGATTTTAGGGTTTGTAATAATATATATATATAAAGCAAGATTTGTTAATGGTAACTGGATTCTGAAGAAGTCTCCGGTGCAGGAGATGAAAGCGCTAAATCAGTTAAATCAGTTACTTTCCGTTTATGTGTTTTTATGTGTTTAAGTACTTTATTTTATGTACCTTACGTTTTGGTTATAATAAATCTTTCATTATATCCGTTTGAGATTGACTTTTGAATTATCTAAGCAGTGGGATACGTGGGTAAAAGGACAGCCTTCATTGTATCGGAACAACGTCATCAAGTAAGGGCAAATTTCCCAATGACTGAATTTGTGCGATCTCGCATACCTGTCGATCAGCTGCCTAGTTGACTATATATGTCTATATATATATATATATATATATATATATATATATATATATATATATATATATATATGTGTGTGTGTGTGTGTGTGTTTGTATAGCTACCCTATAGAGTGGGATTGGCATAATGGTTAAGGTCTTCACAAGGTGCAGGGCTTGACTCTGACCTCAGATTATTGGCTAGTTAAGGGCAAATAGCCTAGTATTCACTTGTGAACCTATCTAATCTATATTTACACATATAGATAGGTACATATATAGAAAGAAAGATACATAGATAGATGTGTGTGTCTATATCTATATCTATATTTATCTAATCCATATCTATATCTACACATATATATAGGTTCATAGGTAGGTACTACATTATTGGCCCAAGAGCCTAAGTAAGCCTAGCCAGCAAGGTTCACTGGCTTATGCCACCCAAAAAAGTTATTTTCCTGTACCTCTGTTGAGCAGTGCCACAGAAGTGATCCCCGGGGTGTATTTCCCATCCACTCATCAAGATTTTTCTTGAAGATTGCTAATGAGGAACTTTGCTTAACATAGATGGATAGCTTGTTCCAGAGTATGGGAAGTCTCTGGGACAGGAATCTATCCCTCCAGCATGTCCTGCTTATTGTGGTGACAAGGTTTAGGTCCCTAGAGCGTGTAGCTCGAGGGATTGGGATTTCTTTAGGTGGAGCATGTCCAACAGCTCTGGGTTTGACATAGCTTTATATGTTAGGCAGAGATTACCTCAGAGTAGGTGGTGTGCAATGGAGTAAATCTGGAGTTTTTTCAGATGGTCAGTATAGGACATCTGTTTGAGGCCAGTAATCCTTTTGTGAGTCACTTCTTTGGCCTTTCCAGCTGCTGCAGATGCCTTGTGAGGTACATTTCAAAAGGGGAATTGGACTCTATAATGGGTCCAATGAGTGTCGAGTAGAGTGGAACACTAACCTCTTTTTTCCTGGATGAGAACACTTTTGTGATGAGGTGTGCCATTAGAAGGATTTTCTGACTACTGTGGCAATGTGATTATCAAAGGAGAGATTACTGTCCACCTGGGTCCCAAGGTCTCTTATCACACATTCAGCATTAAGTAGACTGCCACCTATGTGGTAGTTCATGGGTATGGAGCTTTTACCAAAGGGGATGACAATGCACTTTTTGACATTGAGCTTGAGGCCATGGCTTTGACACCAGGCATCTGTCTCATTGAGGCCCTTTTGTAGGATGTCCACATCATTTAGGGACTCGACTATGGCTACTAGTTTTCAGTCATCTGCGAACTTCATTAGCCAAAGGACTTCTGTGTTAGCCTGTACTTCAGAGAAGTAGATATCAAACAGGAGAGGTCCCAGGACTGAACCCTGTGGTACTCCAATTGTCACTGGTTTGAAGTCAGATTTGGAGTTTGCAACTTTTACAGTGTGCCTTCTGTCAGTGAGCCAGTTAGCAGCTCATCTTGTGACGTAGGGATTTATACCTAGTTTAGTGAGTTTAGCTATAATTCCAGAATGGGGGATGGTGTTGAAAGCCTTGGCGAGATCAAGATAAGCTGTGTGAACCACCTTACCCTCATCTATGGCTTTGCTGACTGCCTCAAAGAAGTCAATCAGGTTCAGGAGGCATGATCTGCCTTTCACAAACCCGAGCTGGATGGGGTCGAGAGTTTGGAGGTTACCAATGTCTTTGTTTATAAGTTCCATGATGAAACATTCCATGGCCTTACAGACCAGGCTCATCGGGCTAATAGGGCAATAGTTCCCAGGATCAGTGGTGGCACCCCCTTTGTGGAGTGGGATAACTGTTGCTGTGCACCATTCAGTGGGCACAAAGCCTGACGTGAGGCTATGATTGAACATGGTGCTTAGGTGGGGAGCCAGTTCATTCTGAAGTTTGTGTAAAACGCAGCCTGAGATGTTGCCTGCTCCCATGGATGCTGTGTTTTTGGCTTTAGAGAATGCAGCTTTTACCTGCATAGTTGTGATTACAAGGACTCTGCATTCTTCCTGTATAGATGTGGGCCTTTAGGGGGGGGAGGGGGAGGGTAAAGTTAGCACTGAACCTATCTGCCAGGATGTTGGCAATATCAGTTGGTTCTGTAATTTTCATGCCATTGTGCTGTAACTCAGAGCAAATCTGGGTGTTGCCATTGAGATTCTGGAGATAGCTATAGAATGTTTTGTTGTTGTCCCTAGAATCAGTGGTGATTTTGTTTTCATAGCTAGCTTTGGAGGATCTTATAAGGGATCTCAGCTTCTTACTGAGGCTGACCAGGAGCTCCTCCACTCATGGGATTTTACTCTCATTTGCAACAATTTCTGCCTTCTATTGTAGAGTTTGTTTATGGCAGGGGACCACCAGATTGGCTTCCTTTTTTTGGAGGGTAGTGTCTTGGTTCTGTCTGGGATAGCAAGATCCATGCACTTGTGTAAGTGTTTATAGAGTGCATTTGTGTAGGATTCAGCAGTCGTGACTGTATTGTCCATCTGCATGGGTGTCATGAAGTTCGCCACTTCTGTCTAAAGAAGCATGAAGTTGGCTTTGGAGAATTATTTTACCATGGTTTCATTAATGGGGGGTGGGGGCAGGATGTGGATATCTAGGGTGATTAGCTTAGGGGTGTAGGACACTGTATTGAACGTACAGTGTCCTAACACACTACAGATTAATGTCCAAATGTTGAATGCCACAGAATGACACATTCCACAGATGCTCTGATTACTGCAGAGTGGAGTAAACCAGTGGCAAGTATTTTTGCACTCCCAAAGTGAGGTGCTGTGCCCCCACACCCACTACTAACTCTAAGATTGCACAATCCCTGGAGAAAGAAAACATTCTCCTATCCATGGAATGTCGATCTCACACACTTGTTGACCCCCTGCCTGTGTCAACCATTTGGCATTGACCTACTGCATGTCGGAACATTTTATGCTCAGTACAGTGTCTGACACCCATATATATATATATATATATATATATATATATATATATGTATATATATATATATATATACACACACACACACACACACACACACACACAGACACACACATATTTAGATATAGATATATGTGTAGAGAGAGAGATCGATGCATGCATGTGTGTGTGTGTGTGTGTGTGTGTGTGTGTGTGTGTGTGTGTGTGTGTGTGTGTGTGTGTGTGTGTGTGTGTGTGTGTGTGCATATACATGAATGCATGTGTGTATCTTTTTTATTGAAAAGGCCTTTTATTATAGCACTTCTCTTAAAGATGTTTTTGAATTGTATATTTCCATCACTAGGATCACTGGTATACTCTTTAATGCAACCACTTTGACTTCATTTTTTTCCCATGTGATTCTGTTTAATAATGTATCTTGAAGTTAGATTTCCTTGAATTCTGTTGTGCTTTTAGTTATATTTTTCTGTAGCTGCATTTTCCAGTATCGGCTTTATTGCTTAATTTTTCCCTTGTGATTCTGTTTATTAATGTTTTGGATTTTATTGTCATGAAACAGCAGACCTCCTTCCTCATGCTGCAGAAAGGCTTCCTGAGGACCTCTGGGAGATCAAGATGGCCACAATACTATTTTAATAACAAAGGATTGTTGATAAATATATTTTTCTTAGAAGACACTGGAATCAGAAAGCTAACAGTGTTTTCAACTGAAGATACAAACAGTAATAGAATTGTTGTCAGAATGCTTAATTAAATGAGTATAAGAAATAGACATGACAAGTTACTTAGTAGTTTCACAAAGCAAGCTGACAGTCATCTGAAATCTCTGAAGAAATCTTCCTTCACTCATAACATTGTAAAATATGCTACTAAAATCTAAAAAAAGGTATTTCTGCCCCATCAGAATAGAATGCATGAAAGTAGATTGGTCTGTCTTTATTCATTAGTCAGTTTGCAATGGATATGTTTCCATGCAGCAATACATTATTTTGTAATTTCGACAAGGGTGATTCCGTGTGAATTGTTATTAAGTCTTAAAAATGAAGTGTTGTTACATTTCCTGTGCAACAAAACAAAAACATTCCTGGTATAGGCAGTTGTATCCCACTTTTTGTATCTCTGGACTGAGCCTTGAAATGGTCCATGTGGATCAGTGTTCTACTTTCATCAACCATTAAAATTAAATATATACATGCATAAACAAACAAACAAACATACAACTTTAGAAATTCAGTGAGAATTCTGTCCTTTGGAAGACAGGGAGCAATAACCAAAAAGAAGTAAAATGCCAGCAACCCAAACCAGAAAATAAAAGTCTTTTTTTCTGAACCACAGCAATAAAAATTCTCTCTTCCTCTCCTTAAGGACTCGCGTGCCAAAAAAAAAATGTAAATCCAGGTGGAAGGGAGAAGGATGACATCTACTCCAGGTCAGGAACAATGAATTGAGGTGAATAATTCGGATTTGATGCCTACAGAGGCTTTGCCCTCTGTAGAAGCAACAACCAGCATGGTGAATCAGTCGCAGAATGTGGAGCAAGTAAGCTCAGCACAATTAAACAATTTACAGTTAGGAGCAAGGCCTAAAACTTCTAACTTGATAGAAATGGGAAAGTGGTTGAATTTTCCCACTTTCCCGGTACCAGTGTGCAAGAAGAACGAACACCAGATAGTCCACTCTCAAGAGAGGGAAGTGAAGAGACGGAAAATAGTGGACTGAATGTTGTTGGTGACTATAATGTATTTAATTTATCTAATGTGGTTTTAACCCCAGAACAGCTATGAGTTTTGGGGAAAGGGCTGACTTTCATACCAAGCAGAGGCTCGAAAGCAAGTGATGTTATTTGAGATTTGCATATTTTTGGGTGCAGTATAGCACTGAGGGAAATGTATGGTAGTAATATGAATGTACGAACAATGTTAAAACATCCAAGCACATTTATACAAATAATACACCCCACAATACAAACTTTTTTAAGGATGTGTGAATTTGAAATTAGAAATTATTTTGATAAAAGTTGTAGTAAATATGATAACTTGAATGCTTCTGAAAAGGAAGCATTAAATTCTTTGATGGAAGATGAAGGTATTGTAATCAAGTCAGCGGACAAGGGTGGAGGTGTTGTTGTTTTGAATACTGCAGCATATACCTCCGCACTGAATGATTTACTTAAAGATGCACAAACTTATTTAAGTGTTTCTCCTATAATGCTGAGAAATTTAATCTGTAAAGTGAAAGCAAAACTTGAAGAACTTAAGGGACAGGGGTTGTTGGAACAAGATTTGTAAGACTTTTTTCATATAGAGCATCCTGTGACACCAATGTTTAAAGCGCTTCCAAAAATCCACAAAAATGTTGTACCACCACCCATGAGACTGATAGTCTCAGGTAGGGGGTGGATAACAGAACATTTATCCATATGGGTGGAAACTAATCTGAAAATAGTGATGCAGTGTTACCCACAGATATTAAAAGGCACAAGATACTTTTTGAGTATGTTATCGGAGGTTGTTAGAAACAAAACAATGACCAATGTATTAATGGTTATTCTTGATGTTAACAACCTCTTTACTGTTATTGGTAATAACTATGGCTTAAATGTAATTAGGTAAGTACTAAAAGTAAAGAAAGTGATTGATGGGAGAACTAACCAGTTAATTCTGGAAGTTCTACAACTCATACTTGAAAATAATGTATTTATGTGTAATGGAACATACTATAGGCAAAAACAAGATGTGGCTATGGATATACCCTGTGCAAACTTATACGCCAACCTAGTGTTGGCGTATAGGAAAGAAATGAATGTATGTATTAATGATTAATGGTGGACCGAGTATCTACTGCATTATGTTGGATTTGTGGATGATGTTTATATTTTATGGCAACATAGTGAGGATGAACTGACAAGGTTTGTTAAGCATTTGGAGACAACCACTGATTTTTTACAGTTTACAGTAAAAAGTGATTTTAAATCTAGAGATTTTTTGGATGCAAGAATAACCAAGGATGTAGAGACTGGTATGTCAACCTCTCTATATAAGAAAAAGTGTTGGAGCAATCACTATTTGGAATTTTCAAATATGCACCCAAGACGTACTTTTAAGATCATAGTAGTGGGGCAGGGTTAACGTACGTTGAGATTATGCACAGAAGAAGCTAACTTTGAAAAGCGCTGGAGAGTTTACAGAACCATATGGTACAAAGGGGTTATACAAACAACTTGATGCAAGAGGGGTTAGAACTAGTGAAGAGAGATAGAAAGGGAAAGGCTAGACCATGGTTTAAAGCCAATGAGACACAAAGCCATGAGAACAACACAATGATACAAAAAAGTAATAAACTTAAGCTTATGCTACAATATAGCAATAATATCAATGGGGTTTGCAAAATAATTAAACAAAATTGGAAAATCCTGTTAAGTGAGGATAGACTCAAAAATATAGTGGATAAAGAGCCAAGTTTTGGTTTTAGACGTAACAATAACTTGAAAGACATGTTGTGTAAAGAACCAGGAATGAGAAATAAAACTAGGTTGACTTCAGATAGAACAGATACTTTTCCTTGCAGGCACTGTAAGACTTGCTTCATGATTAGTGATAAAAATAGCTTTGTTCACCCCATAAATAAAAAGGACTATATATTTAGACTATATGCAGATTGCCACACGGAAAATGTGGTATATCATAGCAATAACCCATGCCTGGGTGTGAGTAATGCTGGCTTTACCCATGGTTGGTGTGGTTTGGTGATGAGGGCGAAGCCTGAATCACCAAACAAAGACAACTGTGGGTAAATCCAGCATTACCCACACCCAGGCATGGGTTATTGCTATTATACAATGACATTATTTAAGAAAAAAAAATACTTACTTTTCTTAAATAATGGCATTGTATAATGCCTCCTTGCTGCCCTTCTGCAGCTATCTGGTATTCTGTGGCAGTTCTGATGTACTGCGCATGCATATGCTTACGCAGTACATCAGAGCTGTGGGTGGAAACAACGGAGAAAGCAAGATCTCCATTGCTTTTTACAAAGTGTCTCAGTATGTTAAAGGAGTTTAACATAGCGAGGCAGCTTTAAAAAAAGCAATGGAGAAAGGAAGATCTCCATTACATTTTTTAAAGCTGTCTCGCTATGTTAAACACCTTTAACATAACGAGACAGTGTCTAAAAAGCAATGGAGATCTTGCGTCTCTGTTGCTGTAGAAAAAGAGTTATACTAATGGAAAAAGTCTGGGCGACCAGACCTTTTTCCATTAGTATAAGTCTGATTTACAACGTGCATGCTGACCAATCAGCGTGCACGTTTTGGAATATTAATGGTGGGTTGTTGCATAATTAGCAAGGTGTCAATCATGCCCCAGTTACTATGTAGGGAAAACTAATTGTTAACTGAAAATTATAATACAACATCACTTGTACAGCATTAGACAGAAAGATGAACTTAATGCTCTGTATGTGCATACTTCTAAGAATCCAACACAGACCTTTAAATTTATGGTTATACAGGTTACTCATATGAGTAAAAGGGGGGGACATAGTGAATGTCACTGAGTGTAATGAACTACGCTGGATTATAGAGCTAGCAGCAAATCATCCACCAGGGTTGAATATATGTATACCTTTAAGACCAGCCCTTAAGAAAAGGAGGGCAGTGAGATGATTGGTGGTTGTGTTTTTAAATGTATTTAAATAGGCTTCATGAATGCTGTTTCATTATCTGATGAAGGGTTATCATGAAAGCGCTCACAGTTTTATCACCATTTTACCTGTTTTAATGGAATAAAGTTAGCACAGCCTGTTTGGACTCCACTGTTTTCTTGGATTTACATGTCTTCTAGAATGTAATCCCATCTGACAATCAATAAGATCCATTCAAAGTTTCCATATGGCAAATCAAACGGAACCAAAACTTATACAAAGTGCCTTGCTAAGTTCCAAAGTAAGAGAGAATATTTAAAAGCTTCCAGACTATTAATATGGAAAGAAGATCTCAGCTACTGGCTCTGCCAGTGCAGCTCATGACTTTATGATCAACATTATTTTTTAATTTTATGATAGCACAGTAACACAGCAGATAGTGTAGTTGCTTCACAGCAAGAGGTTCCTTGGTTCAGTTCTGGGTTCCTTCTGTGCGGAGTCTGTGTGTCCTCCCTTTGCTTATGTAGGTTTCTTCTGAGTACTCCAGTTTCCTACCACATTGCAAAGCATGCAGTAGGTGGATTGGACATGCTTAATTGGTCATAGGTGTGATTGTGCGTGTGTGTGTGTGTGTGTGTGTGTGTGTGTGTGTGTGTGTGTGTGTGTGTGTGTGTGTGTGTGTGCGCGCGCAAGTGTGTGGTCTTAAAGAGCTACCATGACAGGGCTAGCTACCTGACAGGTGTAAACCTTGGCTCCAGATGGTTGTCACTGTTGAAAGTGACACCCTGACTCAATGTGCAAAAATGGGAAAAAAGGACTGTGGATGGAGGGATGGATGGACATTTACCATTAAAATGTAAAAATACTGTCCTTATTATGTAAAATAGAAGTTTTAAGATGAAAATGAAGAGAATCACAAAGTACTACTGGTAAAAACTGAACCTAATAAAAATGCGAGTCTATGATCAATTTATACTATTTGGCTGTTTAATGAACCTTAGTGATATACATAGTAAGAACTGATGAAGACTTGTGTAAACATTTGTTTCATTTTGCTACTGTATTTGTCTGTATATGTAAAATGTCAATAAATATAGCAAAAATTCCATAGATAGATTTATCTATCTCTTTTTATCTATCTATCTATCTATCTATCTATCTATCTATCTATCTATCTATCTATCTATATAAAGAGAGAGTCTGAGAGAGATACACAGCATTTTTTATTTATCCATTCTGTAGAGTCAGCGTCTTGCCATTTTTTGGAATTATCAGTGGGGATACATCAATAGTGCCATGTACTGTATGTTCTAGAGAAGCTACATATCTAATAAGCATTCAGGGATTTAGTAGACAGCTCTTGTTGTGATGTTTTAGGAATTGTTATGACTAAGTTTGTCACGTTTGTGTCCTTCCTAACTGAACACACACACCAGGGTTACTGTTAACTCACTCACTACATTAAAGTTACTGTGCTATTTGACTCATTATAAAACTTTCCTCATTTATCAGCAAATTAACCTAGAGTTTTACATAATAATAAAAACAGCTGGCATCACTAAAACCAGCAAGATGTGGAAGCCATATTTCAGCTTAAAACCAGTAGCGCATTTTATGAGGCATTTACTCTCTTCTGTACAATATACAACACATGGAGCAATATTATGACATTTAGAAATTTCAAAATGATAGGCAAGTTATGCACTACTCTTTCCTGAGACCCAATCACTTGACTTTTTAAATGTGCGTAGCAAGCACCTTTTAAAGCTGTTATGATCTAGTCTCAAACTGCAGCACATATGGCAGCCAAAACAAAACAACAATGGAAGCACTTTAACAGCTTGAAAATAAAAAATAAATTGCACAGTGCCACACCAATAATCAAAAGTGACACTGAAGTGTCTAAAGGCTTTTAAAGTTGCTGTAAAGGTGCATTTTATGTTTAGCTTGTTGAGTAGGTTGCATAGGGGGTGCATGATATTGGACACAATATTTCCTGAAGGGGAGCTCTGAGAAATTAGTCATAACCTGATGTTTCACACTGTAACATCTTTGATTCTTTTGAAGTCAGCTGAAGGGATGTGAATGCCCTAAGTTCTGTATTTTTTGTTATTGTTGTCCCTGTGGTAGGGCTTTGATGGCAATGTGGATGTAGATGGTGGCACTAAGTACCTTAGGAAAGTGGGCTATGTAAGAAATGCCCTCATAGTGTTGTTTGTCTCCTCTGTGGTACATGGACACTGCATATGGTCTTTCATCAGCTTTAGCATTTCACTGAAAAACTTGTGTAGTATCCATAAAGCTGATGTCTGGAATACATCAAACTTGTCCCCTGGTGATCACTGGAAGGTCTCTGTAGTAAAACTTATCAATGCTACATATACCTTGGTGTCCACAGAATCTGTATTCTAGGCATTTCATGTGCCAGCATGTGTAACAGCACTTAACAGGTATTCATTATGTCCCTGTTCTGGAGGTGATGATATGTTAGAGTCTGAAAAATCCTTCAGTGACACAGAGAGCAATAACATAACACCATCAAGGGTATTGGCTGTGAGGATGACCTCTTCTACATTCCAGCCTATCCTTATGGTATGCCTTAACAATGCGGTGTTGTCCCTGGGTGTCTTCATCAGTGAATTATGGCATAGATGTCATAAATTGGATGAACATCCCTATATTATTTATAGGAAATTGTTAACTTTAAAGTGTATTTTGTAAAGACCAGTGCTAGTTTAAAAGTCCACAGCGAATTGTAGGATGTGTTGCTGTGGACGTAATTATTGCAAATACATTCTTTTGGGTAACATGTTTATAAGGAGATATAGTATACAAGTTAATGATAGATATGATTGCACCACAAAAAGTGTAGTGTACACAGCATTATGCCAAAGTTGCATGGTATTTTATATAGTTAAGACTGAAAGGTCCCTTAGAGAATGTATTTATGAACATTGTTACGATATTAAGAAAAATAATAATATCAATGCTTTAGCCAAGCATGTTGCCTTGAATAACAAACATTGGTTCAAGTTTATTATTTTGGAACAGGTGAAGCAAAATGAAAGAGGTGGACCATGGGCAATCCTTCTTGAAAAGAAGGAATTGTACTGGCAGTTATGGTTAAATGCAACTAGATACCAAGGCCTTAATGAACACATATCAATTACTAGTGTTTTAAGATTAAAAGCATTGGAGAGATAAGTTTACTAATAATAAAGGAGTTAGTTTTAGTGTCGTGTTTATGAGAAAGGTTCTCTTTAGGTTTAGATAAAAGATTTTTAGTTACTTAAACAACATGTTCATGATAGCTAATTAACATGTATATATGCAAAAAAAAAGAGAGGAGGTGTGTCAGTATCTATAGTTTATGACTGGTTTGAAGAGGGGGAGACTTTAGGAATCGCACAGAATCTGCAGAGCAAAAATGTATTCTGTCTCTTAATGCTGATAAGGCACCAAGTCTTAATGAAGTTGTCTCTCTTAAGTCTTTTTTAAAAGCTAGACCTCTCAAACACGAAGTATAAGATTGTTTTCATATATATTTTTTATGCATTTTATATGTTTCATTTGCCTGTTTTTCAGTTGTGACATTTTTCTTTCAGATAATTGATGCTTTTAATGGTGCCTTAATTGACTAATTAACTTATGCTATTTAAGTGCTTTTGTTACTAGTTGAGAACAGTCTGATGAAGCGGTGATAGCACACCGTGGAAGCACTTACTCTCTTTTGTGTGCATTAAAGTTTATTATTTTACCTTCAGCTATGTTAGTTTTGGTATTTTTTTGTTTTTTTTAGAAGTATCTGTCTTTATAGGATTATTAAGACCATTAATGTTTAATGAAATGCGTTTGTAAACTGACATCTTTAAAGATAATCAATTCAGAAAAAAACAAAGTTATGAAATAGATTCAAGTACTTGAATTTAATTTTAATAAAGTTTGTCATGGACAAATTCAAAAAACTAACTACTAAAAGAATAATTTTAAAAATGTTTACACCTCCTAACATGGAATAAAAAATTCTTGGTTTGATGAAATTGTCATACAAACCAAGCTCAAACTATTGCTACTACTTCTTGACATAAACTTAAATATCAGTAAATAATAGACAATAATACCCATTCATATTAGATGACCTATTATAGTAAAGGCTAACTGTATACAATATAGCATTTATTTAGATATTTAAAACATTACATCAATTTGTATTCATTACGTTATATATAAATCCATATGAAAACAGTAGAAGCCATTAAAACAGCACTCATCACATAGAATCATATAGCAGAACCTACTCATAGCACAAAACTATGCAAAATATAGCAACACTATTCTATATAGAACCTACTCATAGAACAAAACATTGCAAATTTGCCCTCCAGTTTGAATCCTGACACATAACAGAGACATCTGTGGCCAACCATCTAATGTGTAGAACACTGCAAGAAGCTGATTCCACACTGGGGAAGGTCACAGATGTGCCTCATATGAGTGAATTGTCTGGTGTGCAAGCCAAAACTGCCTCTAAACAACATGAAGTGCATAAAACTGAGACTGTGGATGAAAATGGAATGAAATTAAACAAAACTCATTAACACCTGAAATTGAAAACAAAGCTGCATGTGATCACATGCTGACACCTTGCATCACATAAGCAGACAGATGCCCCCCAAAAGCAGCTGAAACACTCCTGAAAGACACCCAACTGAGCAGCCAAAACAGTGATTCACTTCACATTTTCCACCAGATGCATGCATCTGAAGTCACTGCCAACCCACCACCAAATACAGCAAACTCAGAAAATGAATCACACCTATCTGCACCTAGCAGCCTTGGAATGCCACATCCAGACCCCTAAGCACCTCCTGAAAAGTCAAAATGCCACTAGAAAAACAAAAACAGCAATACTTTTCAGCAAAAAAACTCTCCCATGAATGAGAACAAACACATCATTACACTAACACTGCAAGGCAAAAAAAAAATGATATCCTGGCCATGGTACAACTTAAATATACAGTACCAAATTCACCTTGTAGAGTCAGATGATAGCAGCTCATGTCTGTTTTTTTATAGTATTCATGGACATATAAGCAATTTTGCATAACTAACATTATACATCTTGAGAGAGACTTGAGTGTTTATAATTTACAGGGCAGGCATCAGTGATAATTTTTCCAGTGTAATGTATGGTTTTAGCTGATGCCATAAACAATTAATAAGAACCTTGGATCTGGTAATATTTAATAAATGATAAAATACTGCATTTCTTCATAAAAAGACGCAAACTGTTACAAACAAATATACAATATATTCTTCATGGATATTGGCAGTTTATTTTTCTCTCTACCCCAGAACTTTTCCCATTATGCCACTGAAGAGTATGCAGCTAATACTGCAATGCAAATATGAATGAAAATCTAAACATATGCACAGCAAGTAAGAAACATTGATTTGTGTTTCCACAGAAGTACATTTTAGAAAACGATTTTAATATTTGATTTGCTTTTCATACTCCCACCCATTCAGATGCTGGAACAAGAAAGGTATCTAAAACAATATCTTGGCAACACAAGGAGTTATACTAAACAGGCAAAAGAGGCAAGAATTAGATAAATAGTATGATATAGTCACACTGTTTCATTCAGTACCTCAGAGTTACATGCGTGTTACCATTAGGCTGGTTGTACACTTTGGACTCTTCAAAATGGTATAGGCTATGCACCTTCTAATCATAAGGATGAATCAGATATTACCTGAATAAAAAAAATAATAAATAAATAAAAATAAAAATGCTATATTCTAGATTTTCTATAAAATGTACAAAACCATGTAAAACACAACAGTACATATGTGTTACATCAGAAATCTGACAAATTGAGGAATCCCATTTCTGCTCATCTTAACGTTCAAAAGCATGTTCTTCCTTTTTCTTCTGAGTTGAGAAGTCACAAAGCACTTCTTGTTTTGCAGTATATTCAAAACTAATCTGGTTACTGTGGTGAGTAAAAAATTCTTTCATCAAAACATGTTGAAAAGTATGAAAAGGTATAACAGTTGTTTAACATTTTAAAGTATGACTTGCGATCACACAAGATGAGCCACGGATTAAATAAAAATTTTAAAATGCTTTAAAAAGACTTCACGACTTTTAAAACTCACAACTTAAATATAAATAAGATAAAATAACATTTAAACACACTACAACCTTGAACTAAAACAATAAAATATTAAATAGGACAGTAACATTTACAGACTTCCTACAACGCTATGCATATTACTGAAGTCTGAAGCCAGTCATAGTGACAACTATAATTCAGAGATTGCTGCAGAAACAAAAGTAGAGTTATTATAATAAAATTGATCATTAAGATGGTAACCATCCAAATATAATAAATATATGACTTAAAATACTTAAATAATATGAAAACAAATTATATTAATGTGCTGAAAAAAAGAACATAATAATAAAAGACTGCTACAAAAGCTTAATAAGTTATTTCCTAGTAGTCTAATCACTACTACTGAAAAGCTGATTTATAGTATAAGGAACTAAGTAATGATTATTATTGTTAAATAATACATTTATATACATGAAAAGATTTTACCTTGTCTGCTTTGCTTCCCAGAAGAAATTTAAAGCAATATTTCAGAACAACACAACAATACAGACAAGATAAACGGAATCACTACTTTTCTTTTAGTTTTTTGCTGTTCTTTTCTTTAATTGTCCAGCCATTTCTACTTGCTTGTCTCTTTAAACTAGAGTCCAGTCTATTTCATCAGGTTTGCCTAAGGTTTTTTGTCCTTAAAGAAGAAAAATCTTAATTCTTGCTAGGAAAATAAGTTGAGATTTAATGTTTATCTTCTTTATGTTATTAATTAAAGGAATGCATGCTGTTCTTTTGGAAATCACCAATGAAGAATAGTCATTGTCAAAGCTCATGTTGTTTCTCTTCATTTTTATTGGGAAATTTGACCAGGCTGTCTTTAATGCCAGATCTTTGTCTTGAGATGAAAGGAATTTAACAATTATAGATCTGGGAGTGGATGGATTATTTTTTTTAAAGAATTTGAAAGAGACCTATGTGCTCTCTCTCTGTGCCAAAAGAAAGTGATTCTTACAGATTTAAAGTTTTTGTTAACCATTTATTTAGAAATTTTATCATGTTATCTCCTTCTTATTTCTGCAGTATTCCATATATTGTGATAATTCTCTTTCAGATCTACTTTCCAGAACTTCCACCTTTTCCAAAAGCACACTGTTTTGTTTCAGGATAAATTCACCATGGTTTTTATTTTCAATCAACCGTCTATCGACGTCATTCATTGATTCTTCTGTAGTTTAAATCTGAATTTATTGCTTTTTAATGACTTAACAAGTCCAGTTGTTTATTGCAATTTTCTTCTTTGTTATCCATTTTACCTTCAAGCTAATCCATTTTGACTGAAATATCTTGGATCCTTGTAAGAAGAGTTTGCAATTCCTTCTTCATCAAATGCTCCTGAGAAGAAGGTTTTGCATGGCTCATATCTAGATCTATTGAAAAATATTTGACAAGAAAATGAGTTAGAAAAATACCCCCCCCCCCAAAAAAAAATAGACTTCCTTCAGAATAATATTAGAGTATTAGTTTAAATAGAATTAATTGTAATATTAAATTTCCAGACTTTAACATATAAATCCTGTCAAAAAAACTCTAAGAAGCAGAGAAAAATGTTTATGCTGCTAACTGTTCACCATCTTGGCCAGACTCCCTATCTATTGTTATGTTGAGCAGATAAGCTAATTAAAATTTGTTAGCAGTGGTGAGCATAACAAAGCTTTTTTAAAACTCAATTATTTTGTTGGCTGATGATAGGTTCCTCTGGAGAAATAAGACTGGGTTCTCTCTCAAATTCTCCTTATTATAATTCTACAGTGACTACAAGACAATCAAATTATTCAATATTCAGTAAATAAGAGGTCTTCCCACCTTATTGTGATTCATAGTTACTCTTTGTAAGTGCTTCTGCACTTTGTTCACAGGGGCTAGAGAAATCAAAGCAGTGCCTTTTCTATCTATTTTGCAGTTAGCGGAGTTGCATAATTGTGCTGCAAGCTTACCTGCTTCCTGCACTTAACAGTCAAGCTGGATAAGATATATACAATTTTTGTCAAATCTGCAGATTTCCTATATATCAGCAATAGAAATTGCACTGTTTGTAAAAGCACCATTAGTCAATGTGTCAATGTTGAGGGGTAGGTGACACAACTGGTAGTTATAGAGGAAAGGTTTCAGTGTGGACAAACAGGTGGTATATTTCCATTATGAAAATTAATTTTGTCTCTTTTTTCGACTATGCTTTCTTCACACTGCTGAAGAAAATACTGTAGTAGCCTTCTGTGTAACTGGACTGCTAAGTGAGTTCTGCCCTCCTGTGACTGATTTTGAAAGGTGTCATATACAATGCCCCCTATATCTCATTTACAGCAGTAACATCAGCTAATAACTGCTTGAAAACATGCACAATCCCTGTGTGTTTTGGCCTCCTCTTTCAAGACAGTGTTTCTCATATATCCTCAGAGCATACATAAGGATGTAAATATCCTCATAACTGGAGTTCTCTCTCCTGTGTCTTGCTGCATACTTTTCTATCATTCTATAATATTTAATCAAATGCTGTGATAAAAGTTATAGACACATCTACCTATTCAGTTGTAAACAGCAAGCACCCTAATACATCTACAGCACAGTAAAAACAGCACTTTACATCTTTATCAATCATGCTATTCATAAGTAGGGAAAAAGCAATAAACTGCATCTTACCAGTAAAGCAAGGGCATTGATCAACAGGTGGCAAAGAATTACAGTGAGTCATTTCTTTTCCAACTCATTTCTGCTTGTTTCTGTTACTCAACAAATGATTTGTATTCAGTGGTGCTTTACATGGTCAGTCAGCACTGAATGCAGGTAAGCACAGCCCAAATGGATAGTTGAGGAAAACTGGCACATGTTGGAGCTGATTTATGAACCTATTATGCAAATAAGGTTCAGCCATACTGTAATTTATGAATCACACCATAGTGCACCTGTGTATTACCCTTATGGGGAAAGTGCTATGGGCTCAACGTGTATACAGCTTCCTTTGCATATGACTTGAATGTCATGGAACCCAAATTAGGACAATTAGAATATGCACAGAATTGCACAGATGGAATATGCTCACCAAAGGCAAATGTTGCAGTTAAAGCACATTTTACAAAGGATGGTAACTGGATGGCAGTGAGAGGTATCTTTTGGGTTGGTTTGCTTTGGGAGGGGACTAGTTAGAGCAGTTTTCCAAATCTGTGACATGATGATTTGTGTGAGATGTAGATTACGCATGTTGCTGACAGAAGATGTAGATGCTCTCTGCAATGATATATGAACCAGGAATTTATGCTGTCAGATCCAGGAATGGTGTCAGTGGAAATATTTTCAAGTAGAATAGAAACTTGTTTGAGGAGTATGCATTTGAAGTGGATGTTGGGTTGAATGTTGGCAGAGTGAGCATTACATGATCTGTGGGAGGTATAGAATTTGTTAATGAGAGTTAATGACATTTTTGGATAATGTTTTGTTGTACTACATTGAATGGTGTTTGTAGGCAGGGTACATGAAGACGTTTCTTCCTGTAAGTAGGTTAACATCTTTCCAAAAGTTTTTGAGGGAATTTAAGAGTGTAATTTGTTTCTTTGCTTGGAGATTTCTTTTGTGAATTCTGAAGAACTTCTTGCCTAGGTTACATAAGACTACAAGAGAGGTGCAGATGGCAGCTGTAGGTGTCTGTTTTCATTTCTGCCATGCTTCATCCCTTACAGTTAAAATATGTTTGAGTTCATTGGATGGCCATTCAGTTTTGGTGAGTTTATAAAGTCTGTGAATAAGTGTGCAGATTTTTTCTTGCAGTTGGAGTAGAAAGTTGGTTAGGCTTACAGCTGCTATATTATGGTCATGTAAAGAGAGTATGTGGTTCTAGCTGTGGCCTGGGAGAGAGGTTCTGAGTTTCTCAGTGTTAGTGTGACTATGGTTTCTGAAGGGTTTTAATACTTGTGGCAGTTTTATAGGATGGCTGTCAGCAGTAAATGTGATTGGGCAGTGGCTGCTAAGTGTTGATGGCAGAATGTTTATGTTGGAGATGCAGTTTGGTATGTTTGTTATAATCAGGTCAAGTGTGGAATGTTTGGAGGACCTTAGGTTAGATTTTAATGGTTATTTTATGAATTGAAAGAGACCTTGGTCTGCTAGGAAAGTACCCATGTCAGATGAAAGAGGGCCAAGATAATTAAGATTGAAGTCATCTAAAATGATGATGTAATTATTTTTGGTACAGTTGTTAAGGATGTTAGTGATGAGTGATTTGAATTTGTTAAGGGAAGAAGGGGATGGTCGATAGGCTGTAGTGATCAGTAGTGGTTTGTCTCTGTGAGTTGGAAATTTTAGTTGAATCCAGTTAGGGCCAGAGACTGAGGAGGAGTTTCCCTGGGCAATGATTTTTTTGGTTTAGGTTATTTTTCCTGCATAATTAGAGAACCTGCACCTGATTGTTTGCCTGGCCTGGCATCACTGACATACTTGTAAAAGATTATGAAGTGTTGGAAGCTGGGGGAGTATTGTTTGACTCGGGATTATGTGGCTGCTAGAATGTCTAGGCTATGCAGGGAAATAAAAGCACTTGTGTGAGCTAGCTTGTTTCTGATGCTATGTACATTGAGTAAAGATTATGGAAGCTAGTCTGAAGAAAGCCTTATGTGTTTTTAGCAAGAGAGAAAAATGCTTCTAATACTTAGTAATTAATAGGAAAAGAAGAAGAAGAAGATGAAGGAGGAGGTGGAACAGGGTAAGTTGTGAAAAGAGGAATATTTTACTGATTAGATGTGTGTTGTGTTTATGCAGGAAGTTGTAAGGAGAAGTTTCCATGGGCAATGACTTTTGGGTTTATGTTATTTTTGTACATAATTAGAGAGCCTTTGCCTGATCAATTGCCTGGTCTGGCATCACTTGACAAACTAGTTTTCAGTTAGAAAGTGTTGGAGGTTGGGGAATAATGGTTGACTCAGCCAGGATTCTGTGACCGCTAGAATGTCTAGGGTGTTTTGGGAAATGAAAGCACTTATGTGATCTGATGCTGTGTGCATTAAGGAGGGCTCAGGCCAATGCAGGAAGAGAGTAGTTCTGATATTGATAAAGGGAGTTGTTGGGCCTAGGTTATGCTCAATGTTACTCTTTAGAAATGTATAAAGATTATGGAAGCTAGTCTGAAGGAGACCTTGTGTGTATTTAGCCAGAAAAATAAACTGTTTTTTTGTCTTAGTAATTATATGGAAGAGTGATCTCAACAGTGATGAGCTGGTGATGAGTTTAGTCTGATTACTATGGGGGTTGTGGTGGTTTGTTGGTGTGAAGGTTGTAGAAGTAATATATGGTAATGTAATGATGTTTGTGTAAGAGTTTTATGAAGATGCTTAGTTGTGGTTGTAGGTAGTGAGGGATGTGAATAGGAAGGTAGAAAGGAGTAGAACAGGGTAAGTTGTGGAAAGAGGAACATTTTACTGATTAGTTGTATGTTGTGTTTGTACCGGAACTTGTAAGTAGGAGTTAAGACTTCCAGCAATATGATAGCACAGACTATGAGGGCAGAGTGATAACACGGTTATGTGGTTTTATGGTCTTGTTTTTTTTAAGAAGTGTCTCTTCAGGGTGTGACAGTGGGTGATGATTAGAGCAATTATACTGAGGGGTTGGAGGGTGGCTGGGAAATTGATACTGGGAGGAGAGTGAAGCAGGACCTCAATCAAGGCCTGTGCTTATCAGTGAGCTCAAAAAGGGTAGGTGCAAATGCATGAGTTGATCAGAAAAGAGAGCTTGGAGAAAAAGGGGTAATGCTAATAACTGTATGACAATAAAACCGTGTATGTTGTTCCACCACCTTATTTGGGTAGGGTAATCCTAAAGGGAATGTATCTATTAAGATGGAAGTGTTTTGAAATGAATATTCAGGAAAAGAGCTGCCATGGTGATTTCTCTTGTCTGAACATAGCTATAAAATAGAAATGTAGAAGTGTAAGACACTCGGCACAATTGTCAGGATAAAAGGAAACTGCACCTTACATATTTTTCTTTTTGCTTGCTTTTCCTTTGCAAAGGTGCCTGTATGAAGAGTTTGAAGAGAATCCACTGCACAGCTGTTGTCTGTTTACAGTGTGATTGAGGACTGACCCATGTGATTTGGCAAAGAAGTGAATGCCTTAAGTGTTTTTCTTTTTGCTTGCTTTTCCTTTGCAAATGTGCCTGTGGGAAGAGTTTGAGTAGAATCCACTCATAGTTGATGTTTGTTTACAGTGTGAGAAGAGACCCAGGCAGCTTAGCAAAGAAGTCAAATACTAAAAGGCAGTCAGGGTGGAATGACTGTGGCTGACTTGTACCTGAGCACTCCAAATGTGCCTCTACCTCTCCCAGCCTGATCCAACAGAATAACCAAATTTCCCATATCTTGTAATGACCCAAGATCTAATTTATGCACATTGGATCCCTCTCTGGACAAGTATTTTGCAGCCTGGTGAGCATCTCTTCAGTGTGTTCAGACACTAGAAAATCTACATTCCAGCCAAACACATGTACAGATATTCAAGGCCCAGCAAGCCTTGACCACAGCATTATTTACATCCTCCAAGACAATCAATCTCTGCCTTTAATTGTTAGGAAGACCATGAGAAAATAATCAAGCTATGAAGGAGTCTCACTACACCTGTAGGCAGAAATGTGAAATACATCAATTAGTTTGAGATGACAGCTAATGCAAAACCTGTTTTTTTTTTCCCTAAATATGACTGCTGTGTACAGGTTAGAGGGGACTATTGTATAAAAAGGAACACTCGTCCTTTGTTAATGAAACAGAGGAGGTACAGGGTATGATCATCCTTCCCATAACTGACTGATATTTATTTGTTCCTGTTTTCTTAAACCCTCTGGCACTCACAGCATAAACCATGTGGACCCAAAATCATTTGCATGAAGTGGTCAGAGAAGGATGCAAGGTCAACACAGATTAGGCTGTAGCACCTGAGGAGGATGAAATATGTGAAGATGGATAAGAATGACAGCATCTGAAAACAGTATGTGTGAGACTTTATGACACTGAACCAGGTATGGAAATAATGTACATAAGGAAAGCCACTGGTGGAATGCTGAAGTATAAGAACTTATACCAAGAATGGCGTGCAGGATGAAGTGGAAGATAGAAAAGACCAACCAGGCTAAACAGGAGTACTGGTTGGCTAACAATGAGGTTAACAAAGCAGTCAAAAGAGCAAAGAACGAGGAGTCTGAGGCAATGTACCAAATTCTGGAAATACATTTAGCAGATGGCACAAATAAACTCTATCAAGTTGTAAGGCAAAGACAGAAGGATACAGGTGATAGTCATCAGACACCATTTGTAAAGAATGCCGCAACACTCTGGTCACCAGTTCGCAGATCATCAAAGGCAGGTGGAAGGGGTACTTCTTCCAACTTCTAAATTAAGAAAACTTCAAAAGAAACTGTACTTTCACATACACAGCCTAAAACAAAAGAAAAAAAGAGTCCAGTCTAGAAGAAGTAAGAACGGCACCAAGGAAAATTAAGTCTGTTAAAGCAGCAGGCTGAGATTACAGCAGATATGACCATGATGAGGGGTGAGGTAGGGGAGATATGGCTCTTCAATATTTTCATAACAATATGGAGAAAAAAGCATATCTAAAATGACTGAAGAATAAGCATGACAGTGCCAGTGTTCAAAAACAAAGGGAGCATTCATAGCTGATGGCAGTATAGAGGTATCAACTCCTCTCACACTGCATGAAAGTGGTGAACAGGATGCATGATGAATATGGACAGAAGCAGGAAGTAAGATGAGCTATGAGCAGTACTGATTCAGATCAGGATGCAGATTTACTGACGTGATGTTTGCAGTGCAACAGACAGTGGAGAAGAAGGCATAGATCATGAAAGAGTCTAAATGGGCATTCGTAGACTTGGAGAAAGAGTATGACAAGTTTCCAAGAATGCTAATTTTGGCAGTCCTGAGATGGTTTGAAATCTTGATAACCTCTGAAAAATTAGTGCATGCTATGTAAAAGGATCCATTGACACAAGTACAAACAGTGTTTGAACTCACAGAGGGGTTCCCAGTGGGAGTGGGTGTCCATTAGAGTTCAACTCAGAGCCCACTGCTGGTGATATACTTCATTAGCAAACAGGATGGAGGGGATAGTTCAGCAAAGCTGCTGTATGCAGAAAATGTGGCATTGTAAGCAAACTTCTAACAGGAACTTCAGGAAACAGCAAAACTGAAAGCATATGGAATGAAACTTAGTACAGATTAAACAGTTGTCATGGCAGCAAATGGGGGAAATCAGAAGAAGCTGAAAATTGATATACAAGGGAAAATGGTGAAATAGGTTAACAGCCTCAAGTACCTAGGAGAGTTAGTTGAGATGAATGGAAATCTGAAATAGGATGTCGAAGCTAAAATCAGAGGGGCTGCAGCCCAACAGTACAGATTGTCAGGGTTATGTGTGACACAAGAATGCCAATTAAGACAAAAGGTAAGGTATACAAAACAGTGGTGTTATTGATATTGCTGTATGATAGAGAAGCCTGGGCATTGAAGGCAGAGCAGCAAAGAAAGTTGGAGATAAGGGAGATGAATTGCCTGAGATGGGTGACAGGATGCACACAGTGGGACAGAAGAGGGAATTATGACATCAGAGCAGAATCCAGAGTAGTTCCATTAGAAAAGAAGGTGGAAAAAAATTAAGGTGGTATGTGCAGGAAAGCAGAAAATGATCTGGTGAAGAATATTTGGAGAGACAGAAAGAAGGCAAGATGAAATAAAAGCTTCTAATAAAAAGATACATGGATTGCATGAAATATGATGTGCAGCAGTCTGGTGTGACTGATGAAAAAGGTAAAAAAGTGGCATTGAAGTGAGTGAGGTGGTGGCAGTTGATGTGTCCCCACCAAACCCATGTAGAAAATGGGAAAAAAGAAATCAACGATGATGATGGTGAATGCTCAGGGGCTAAGCTTTGCAGCCCAACCAAGACCAAAAACGTATGTTTAGCTAGTGAGCAGAGAAACAAAACCTGCAATTTCTCAACATGTTGAATCTGCAGGCTTATGGCCTCGTTCCTGAATAAATATTCATCCCCAGCTACGTCAAATGTCGCACATCCCCCTGACAACGAATGCAACTCTGGGTGCAAGTAAATTTGCCCCATAAATTGAATCTCTTAGTTATAACAGACATAATCTATGACTTTGGCTACTGAATTAGTTATAAAAAACTAAGATACATGCAAAATGAAAAACTGTGGCTGTTAAATGTCCTAAAACTAAACTGAAATTTAAAACAGAGAACTGAAAATACTGAAACTCACTGCTGTACCATACACACCTGCTGTAGAGAACTGTATTAGTACAATGTGCTTCTTATATACTACCTCTGAGATCAGTACAACTCAGATTAGGGTAAATCCTCTGAGACACTGTTAGCTTGAATTTTGCATGTATTTCCCCATATTTGCACTCCCAGTTCCATTATCCTAAGAAGTGTGGGCATCATGTTTCATTCCTTTCAATGTACTGCCCAGTTTCACTGTGTGCTAAGGATTTTTATGTTCATAGGTTCATAGGTTCATACTAGGCTTTATGCCCTAGGGCATTTATAAGCCTAGCCAGAGTGTGTTTGGCTTTCGCCACCCATTTTAAACTAATTTTGCTATGCCTTTTTTTGAGGTTAGTATACTGTGCCTTTGTCTAACAGTGACACAGAAGTGATAGCCGGGGTAAACCTACGATATCCCATCCACTCATCAAGATTCCTCTTGAAGAGAGTCAATGAGGGACTCTGCCTAACCTGGACTGGGATTTTATTCCAGAGTGAAGGGAGCCTCTGGGTTATTAATCTGTCCCTCCAGCATGTCCTATTTATTTCAGTGCTGAGGTTCAAGTCTCTCGAGCGCATAGCTCGATGGGATTTGGATTTTCTGAGGTGCAGCATGTCCATTAATTCCGGGTTGGACATGGCTTTATATGTCAGGCACAGATCGCCTCTGAGCAGGTGGTATGCCACTGAGTAGAGCTGGAGTTTCTTTAACCGGGCAGCATATGGCATCTGTTTGAGCCCTTTGATCCTCTTGGTGAGGTACTTTTGGGGTCTTTCCAGTTGCTGCAGGTGTCTGGTAAGGTACATCCCAAAGGGGCATTGTAATCAATTATGGGCCTGATGAGGGATGAGTAAAGAGGCACGATGACCTCCCTGATCTAGATGTGAATCCCTTCATGATTAGGTGGGCTATATAAAATGTTTTTCTAACCACTTTGGCCACGTGGTTGTCAAATGAGAGATTGCTATCAACTTGGGTCCCCAGGTCCCTAATGACTTCTTCTGTACTTAATGGATTACCACCTATGTGGTTATTTGTGGGCACTTTGTTTTGCCAAAGGGATGACTATACACTTTTGGCATTTAGCTTGAGGCCATGGCTCTGGCACCAGTTGTCTGTTTCTATGAGGCCCTTTTGGAGGATGCTTGTGTCGGCTGGAGAGTTGATTATGGCGCCCAGTTTGCAGTCATCTGCGAACTTGGTCAGCCACAGTCCTTCCATGTTGGCCTGTACCGCCGAGAAATATATACCGAGAGGTCCCAGGATTGAGCCTTGTGGTACGCCACTTGTAACTGGTTTGGAGTCTGACATGGCTCCAGCAATTCTAACCATGTGGGTTCTGTCCTTGAGCCAGTTTGCAACCCATCTAGTGACATAGGGGTTTATATTTAAGCTGGTGAGCTTATCTATAATGCCCGAGTGGGGTATTGCATCGAAGGCTTTTGCGAGGTCCAGGTAGGCTGTGTGGACCACCTTCCCCTCGTCAATGGCCTTGGTGACTGTTTCAAAGAAATTGGCCAGGTTTAAGAGGCAGGATCTGCCTTTAACAAAGCCAAACTGGGTAGGATCCAGTGTCTGTAGGTCCCCAATATTTTTATTTATGAGGTCCATGATGATCCTTTCCATAGCTTTGCAGACCAAGCTAGTCAGGCTTATGGGGCGATAGTTTCCAGGATCCGTTGAGGCACCACCTTTGTGGAGAGGGACCACTGTTGCTGTACGCCACTCTTTGGGTACATATCCTGTAGTAAGGCTAAGATTGAACAGTAGTTTTATGTTTGGGTTTAGCTCTTCTTGGAGTTCATGTAGGACGCAGCCCGGGACACCATCTGGTCCCATTGATGCTGTGTTTTTTGCTTATCTGTATCACATTATCACTT
Organism: Protopterus annectens; assembly: GCF_019279795.1. NCBI lineage: Eukaryota > Metazoa > Chordata > Ceratodontiformes > Protopteridae > Protopterus > Protopterus annectens. The sequence goes on from NC_056735.1 coordinate 841,379,245, forward strand.
CCATCTGGAGCCATGGGAACTTGTGGCAGTCCATTGCTCAATTTTTCATCGGATGGCCTCATGCAAACTCAGTTTATTTCTAGTATACATAACGTGATGCAGCTGCACACACAATGTCTCTGAGTCACGTTAATATAGGCTTAGTGGATGTCCATAGTGGATTGGATGGGTTTGGAGTAGCAGCAAAAACCTTGTGACCCCCTTCTCTGTTTCTTTCATTATATGATATAGTGGCTTGCTATTTAACATAGAACATAATGTCATCGCAGATGATAGGCTTTGATTTTCTACTACAAAGCTTTTCAAAATATGGGCCACTGTGATAAGATTGCTATTCAGGCTCATATAAAATATTCACATTGATAGCATTCGCTTGTTGAAATACACACACGCACACACGCACACACACACACACACACACACACACACACACACACACACACACACACACACACACACACACACATACACACACGTAACTCTTAGTTGTATATTATGACTCTAATATACACTACTAGACCCATACTGCAGTAATAAAAGTCATACAATCCAGCCTGCGGAATATAAGTGCAGCATAGATGACACAAACTGTTGTGAATTTGAGTCACCCATTTCTTAGTTTGTAACAGCTGTAGTCCAACCACACTGTATATCTTATGCAGACTGCTTAGGCCTAATTCTATTGACATTTTAATTAAAGACTTATTTTATAATCCATGACTTGTTTATTTTACTGAATAATTTCCTCCTACTCATATGTAGGTTGCATTGTTAGTAGCTTGCATATATCTAGGGTTTGCAATGTTAATTGTTCCTTCTTTATGAAAAAGCATGTAGTAAACAAACATAATTGCTTTCATCTCATGTGTTTTTTTGAAGTGCAATACTGATACATATTTTTTCAGGCTCACATTTCATTGTTTAACAAATTTAACTCTTCTGTATTATAGCACCAGAGATTGTCAAGAAATAATCCATAATTATTAACAGATGGTACATGATGTCATTTTGAAGTGCAACATTACATTGATCTTCTTCTTCTGGCTTTTCCCATTTAGGGGTTGCCACAGCGGATCACCTGTCTGCTCATGATTGGCAGTGGAGTTATATAGTGTCGAGTTGCCAGCCTGGCACCCAACATGCCACAGAAGACACACACATGTACACACTCACACCTAGGGCCAATTTAGAGTGTCCAATACACCTATAGCATGTATTTAGGATGTGGGAGGAAACCAGAGCACCCGGAGGAAACCCATGGGACAACAGGGAGGACATGATGACTCCACACAGAAAGCACCCCAGCCGAGGATCGAACCAGAGAACCTCTTGCTGTAAGGTGGCAATGCTAACTGCTGCACCACCGCAGCTGCCCCTGCACAATTACATTGATATGTATACAATAATAAGTCTTGTTTTTAACACCTATGAGAAAATGTGTGCATATTAGGAACATTATTTTCTTCTGTAGAGTTGTCTTCTGCTGCACAGATCCCTATATAATAATAACATATATATATATATATATATATATATATATATATATATATATATATATATATATATATCTATATCTATCTATATATATATATATATATATATATATATATATATATATATATATATATATATATATATATATATATCCCTATATAATAATAAAATATATATACATATATATATAGATATATAGATAGACAGATCTAGATATACATATACACAAAATTCCTGTTGTAGTGCTCTAACATTTACCATGGCTGTTGAGATGAAAGCATACAACAAATAAGACATTTAATTAATGAAAGAGAATTACAATAAAAGAAATCTGCTTCATTTTCTGCAGCATTTTCATTGTTTAGGACTTTGGATTCTTCACTCTTTTTTCCCAACACGCCACTGCAGTCATAAAGTGTACATGTATAAGACACAGCAAATGATGCTTCAGAAATACTGCTATTCAGTGCAATTATTGTTTTCCTTCAGATCAGAATTATGAATGACAGGGGTGCTGTCTCTGAAAATCCATCTAAAATATAAGCCCAGATAGCAATAGGTGTAACAGTACAGGTCATAATAAATATCCCCCACACATGAATATATATTGCCTCCACATACCACCTCATTAAAAGTTAGGGTCACTGCCTATATCATTAATATGAAGACAGTTAAAAAAATGAAATAGTGTTCTTCTGCATTTCAAAGTAAAGGAAAAAACACAAACCTGAGTTCAACAGTTCAGTGTCTGTTATCAGGCAGTTACAATTCCATTTTTATTGAAGAATTTTCTTTCTTGTCTTCTAACCCATTGTAGAATTTGTGTCATGTGTTAATTTCTTCAAACATCATTAGCAGTTCTGTAGCTCACAGTTAAAGGATTGCAATCATAATTCTTTGAATTCTCTTGCAGGAGCAGCAGACTCATTTCTCTGGCAGTGACCTAAGCATATCACAGATACTTCCTTTTCTTTTTTCTCATAGAAGTCACATATCCCGTCTGCATGGGTTTCAATTTAAAAATGTTCCACAGCTATTTCTGCTTTTCAAACTCTTAACATATCCAGTGCTAAGTAACCTTCAGTGATTTCTTATAGATAATCAAAAGGCTATCCCAATCTATGGCCCATTTACTTCCACTACAGCACTGCACTTATGAATCTATAAAATCTGCCATTGCTTTCAGTCAGTCCAGAGTGCTGGACCCAGGAATTAGTCTCAGCACCATACAGTAGGCTTTTCATGTTTTTGAAAAGCAAGTTGAAGAGCTTCACTTTGAGGAACCATAGAATGAACACAACATTCCAGTCCATGGAAGCAGTGTATAGTCCATCATGAGCCTACAAATGTAGATCTCCTACAAATAATGACTGAATCCATAAGGCACAGTTCATGCCTAGTATTCCCATTATACAACAAAGTGCTGCTTTTCCAGGGGTGGGTCATTTAGTGCTCCATCACAAATGAGATGGTCTATACTTTGATCTGCTACCTACCCAGCTCCAGATGCACTACCTGAATTATAAATGTTTCTGAGAAGTTACCTAGAGAGTTATAAATGTCCTGTCTGCTTTTCAAATGTTTAACATCATAGGGACCTCTAACATAGTTTAACCAGTTAAGAGATTCACATTTGATAACAATTTTAAGACTCTAACCTGTTCCTTTTCTATCTTTATTGTTTTTTTTTTCCCCTTGTCCATGCCTGACTATAAAGTCTCATCCCGATTGCCCTACTGGCCGGGCTGGTTGTAACACAACATACTACAGTGGGAGGGTGCTTCTTCTTCTTGATGGAAATATGCGAACAGTAACAGAGACTTAGGAGGCAGTTTTGGGAAGGCTTCATTCACTAGCAATCCAGGAAGTGCCACCAATCACAGCAAGTCCATTGTAAGTCAGGATTTCTACAGTAAGTCCCTAACCCCCTTCCTATTGAGTAACATTCATTCTTATTTGTGGTGGGATCTGTTGCACCCTTGTCACATATGAAAGGACTTCCCACCTCTAATTTAAGGGCAGACATGAATGTTTGTGATATTGCAGGGCCAGGGCCATTTTCTTGGACTAATTACTACGTTGTGCATAACCCAGTCTTCACTGGATGTCAGGAATGCAATGGTTTGGCCTGCCTCCATCCTCCTAAGATGGGTAAGCAGGTATTAATCTCTCACACCCCCTCTCCCTCACAGGTTCTTTCAGCATAAGGCTGACAATCAGTCATAGATTATCTTTGTCACACTCAGGTCTTTATCTCTCTATTCCATGGAAATGGAAAACCTTGATCTGCTTCTTAGGGAAGAGACATGGCAAGAGTTGTGTACATACCGTCTTTTCATTCACGAACATAAAGAAGTCCTGGTCAGTGATGAAGACAAGAAGTGCTGTTCCCTTGCAAACAGATATGTCTTTGGCAGGGATAATAAGCCAAGTGTACAAATGAAACACTGTCCATGTTTTTATAGATAAAATTCCCAAACTGCTGTATGTAATTATGCTATGTAGGTATGGTGCCATATAGCAGGCTTGAAACCTTAATTTCCTGAATGATATTGTTGTAACTGTTATGGGGAAACATGTAACCAAAGCATTTGCTTTATCTTGTCACTGTGGGGAAACTTTGCCAATACTTTTTTTGAAATATCAGGCATTGTTAAAAGTAAAAGTAAAGAACTTTCCCCAGTATGCCTATTAGTTTTTCCACCAGTGGTACTGCAAACAGCTCAACACCTCCACAAATCTCATTCTGCCTACGAAAATAACTGCACCATCAATTTTTGGTACCACAACCACATAACTTTTATTTTCACCATGATTTGTTATTAATAGCAGAAGTTTTGATTTCAAAGTGTATAGCTTTTATCTTGACCTCTGAGATTTAGTTAGTATAAGAATAACTTTTACCGAATTTTTAACAATGTCAGGCACAGCAGCCTCTTTTCTCCCTGGCAAAAACTGGACAATATTTTCATTTTTATTGACATCTTGTTTCTCATGAACTTACATTCCTACATGTATTTGCATTTCATTGGCACTAGTTCCATTGGAGCCTAACAAAAATGTATGTTTTCAAGATTTCTGAAAGTTTATATGACACATTTGGTCACATTTTCCCTGTCCTTTAAGGAATATATCACCCCCCCTTCTCAATGACCTCATACTAGTCATATTAAGTTTGAAGAAATATCCACTGCAATAACAATTAAAATGAACACACTCTCCTCCTTCAAAACATGGACCCTGGCATTTGAATTATAGCTGTGCCTCTGTGTTTCATAGGTTTTTGCCATGTGTTCTCACACTACGGACATGAAACCTGCTATTTTGTTAAAACAAAGTCAGCCCTGCTCTCAAATATCTTTGATTATACCATGTAACCCTCTAAGGTTTATGCCAAATGATTCTTTGAATGAAAATAAAATATGAAAGATGGAGGTGCTTCTCTAATAGAAAACATTAAATGAATATTAAAAGAAAAATCATAGTTCTTTCTGTATTTGCTTAGTTATTTCAGTTAGCATGGGCTTTATCACTGCATTATATCAATCCATTAGCTCCTCATTTCTTGGTGTACAAAGAAACTTTATAGTGCTGACTTTAGAACAGTTTGCATAGTCTTGAGCATATAAAGGGTTTGCTTAGCTATCACAATCCACTATGAATTCCATCCCTGTTAAACAGTAGAAATAACTTCTAGGTAATAGATGTTAGGCTAGATTCCAAAAGAAAGTTGTGCACAGTGCAGTGTACCAAAGGAAGACATGAGTGAAGTAATGGTGGTCACTGTTCCAAGAAGTAATAAGAATATAGCAGAAATAATAATGCATTTAGTGTAGGGTAATTGCAGACTCTGCATATGCACACCAGAGTTTGAAAAACAGTGAGTGCACCCAAGGACAACAACATACAACAGAGTGGTACAACACCACATTTAGGAAAAGACTCAGTGGAGGCCGTATGTGCTATCATTACTACTTACCGATTACAGATCAAATCTATCACGTCCCTGTGGATTCCACAGAAAATATATGGAAAATGCAAGTTGTAGTAAATGCAGTTCAGCAGGTGGGGATTCTACAGCTATATTAGAGGATGATTTGCAAATGAAATTCTAGAAGACAGCCAACAAGGCACTGGGCCAGGCTACAGTAATGCCAGCTCTTTGGCCAGGAGATAATTGATGGGTATAGGTTAGATAGATATCTGGTGAAGACTGTAGGATGCGCCAACCCCACATGTCCTAACATTGTCTGTGGGGTAACTGTTTCCCAGTAGAAACACGTGTGTCCCTGAGTCTGAGTATATTGGTCTGTGGGACATTTCAGCAACATGTGGGTGATGCCGTAGGTATGCTGCAGACAGCTGCTAGTCACATATCTGGGAATTTCCTGGCAGTTATGTGTCACATGGTGAATGAATTCATATACTTCCTAGAAACATTCAGGCAGTGCTAGACTGCCATGGAACAGTTATATGCCATTGGCAATTTCCCCATGTCCTTACTGCAATTCACTACACCTATGTACCAATAAAACCTTGAACAGCAGATAATTCTAAATGGTACCTCAGTAGAAAGGAGGGGCCATCACTCAGTTTCAGGTAGTGTGCTCCACATATGGCATCTTTATTAATTTGATGGCCACATGCTGCGGTAATATAAACAATGCCACCGTATGGAGGGGAAACTGACCGGATGTTCTCTTTTCAAAAGGGTGATATTCCTAAGGGGCTCCTACTGAGTAAGTGTAGGTACACAGCTATAATGTAATCTTAACCAAGACAAGATAACATTAAGAAATATGATTTAAGTAATATGACTAATTGTGTGTATGCCTCTTCAAACAAGTAACTTTGGTTACCCACTGGAATTCTGGCTTATGACTCCATTTTGAGCACCATCCATACTTGCTGAGAACATATTCTGCAGAGCATACACCTTGAGATGAAACACCATTTACTGAGTGTTTGGCATGCAGAAATCATTATTCAGATGTCTGGACACATCTGTGGGTGCACTGCAGTATACACCAGAAAAGGTGTAACAGATAGTCACTGTGTATACCATGCTGCAGAATATATTAACATCTAAACATGATGGCTATAAAGGCTTGGGTGTGAGTAACCTACTCCATGAACCCTAGATGTCTGTTATGGAGCTATCAGGGCATTCACAGGATGGAGATTGTATTCCTATATGACAGCTCAGGCAACACAGCAACTTCTGGCTCAGAACTTTGAATCATGACAAGCTGCATGTACACATATACATAATAAGCTAGTGATGTTCACCCAGTGGTGCTGCATTACAGCATTAAAACTGAGAGCTACAGTGACATATCCAATAGTTGTCCATAACAGACATCATTTAGACAGTAATAACGTTTGATATGAAACTGATTATACACTTGTGTGCACAAAAGAAATTAATACATGCTGATCGGTATAGACAAATACTGCAAATGGGGTACTGTAGGCAAGGTACACTGACTGCCAGTGGTGACCATGCCTGTATATGTATGACATGCATGTTGTGCATTCAGCAAAAGAGTGTCTATGGCCAGGAATAACATCTGAGTGTTTATATGTGACAGCATAATGTGTGTATGAGTATGTCTGTTGGAGAATGCATTTGAGCAATGGAGCACAAGTAATGGAGGTGCACATAGGGGGGTATGATAACAACAATATGCCCTATGTCTCAATGATGTGTTATCTTATAGGAATTGAGGCTAAACAGCATATAGCAGCTTCAATATTAACACTATTGTAAAGTGTGCCAACAGAGCCACACGTATGAGAAGGGACATACAAGTCTTATGGACCATGGCTGTTCTGGCCTGTAATACTGTGTTATACAACTGTAGAACACACATATGATTGCAACAACATCAATTATGCAGGCACATATGTAGTGTAATGCAATAATTCACTGCTGAAAGGTATAAAGCATGAGCCATGGGACAATTAACAGTGTTTCAGTAACATCACAATATGCATGGAAGTATGTGTGTGAGCAGGTATGCATAGAAGGCCATGCATGATTATTACTATAAATGATGCATATGATGAAGGCGCAGAAGGAAATTGCAGGTTCAGAGTGTGCCAAGGTAGATGCTGTAGCAGTACTACAATAAAGTGCCAAACATAACACTGGTATGAAAGCTGAAGTACACCAGTGCATGCAATAATGGCAGACAATACTGGAATGTCCTAAGGAGAAAATATATGACATAACCAATAGCATATATGGTGAGGATGTGAGCACATTTGTGGCGTATATCAAGAATGAATGGAAAGTGAAATAGAAGCATCTATAACAGCAAGGCACATCCATATAAATGTCAGTATATAACACTACAGAGAACCTGTGCACATAGGTACACCATGACACAGCATATAGGCAGCTTATCATGTCAGTCATACAGCAAGAGATATCCTGTGTCATCAGCAATGCCATACACCACTAACACATACATTATGTAGTGCTCAGTACAGTGGTCATCATTGCCATTGGGTCAAGGAGACACAACAAGGTATACAGTGGGTCAACTGTCAGTTTTACAATAATGCAGTCAAAGCCACCCATGCTGATGGCTCACACCATGCTCCTGACTGCCCCTGCTGCATGAGAAAACACTGTCCACAGTGCTGTATCACTGATCTGGATGTGGTGACATGTCTATGTTGGGACACACTGTAGATCTGAGGAGTGCTGGGGATTGTAGGTTGAGATGTGACTGCTGGAGTCTGGTTATGGTGCCCAAGGGCAGCTGTGCATGCACATTGAAGCGCAGATGCCAGTGGACTAGGGTCATCTCATCTGTGGGTCATGTAAGAGGTAGTCTCCCTCTTCCACCAGAGGAATTCTGGTCATGAATGTTATGGCATATAGCACCCAAGCTGTACTTCAGCACTGCTCCAGTACTGCTGTTACATGGCTTTCCATAGAGCATGCAACAGATGCCACCCTATTATGTGCAGCCATTGCTGCCATGACTTCTCCATGCCTGTGTGTGCTCTTGAGCTTCATGTAACACAAGAAGCTGGTGTGCTGTGCAATCAGTAGCATTATCAAGTGCATGTAGGTCATTACCATGACATTGCTGGGAACATTCACACACCTGTAAGAGCAGGCATGCACTAATCAGGCACACATCCATGCATATCAGCAACCTGTCCACATGCAGTCCTATGGACATTAGTAGACTGTTGTGGAAATGAGTCACCCCCCACTCTCAAACTGCCCTAGACACAGCTGCTCTAGGTGATAATCATGACCAATATCCAGTGCCCCACCATCATCAAATTGGCCAGCCAAACTATCCCCCCTAACAAAGGCTATATCTTGAGCCACAAAATTTACCCTACCTGGAGTTGACAACACTAACCCCAATTCAGTGTCCTGTATGTCATTGGCTGTACTGTGTGAATGTGGCACAAAACATCCTGCCTCAGGATCAGTAGGTGGGCTTGTGGAGGAGGCATGAACTAGATGTACTTCAAACACAGAAATGTGGCATATCAGATACATGTAACACAGGTGCATGGAACAAAAATATTTAAAAATAGTCTGTCAATTCACTAAAAATTCATAAATGGAATGGAAGTATACACTTATCCGCTTATCATGACAGAGAGTGGGGCAATGCCCTTAAGAACAGTTGAAGTCCATAGTACACATGTTATCAGCATAGTAACAGTGCTCATACATGCACACATGCCAGACACATCCTCCTCTGACTCTACCCTTATGATGTGTGTCATGATGTCACTATGAGTTACAAAGGAACTGATATAACATGTAAGCATGAAACAATCTGACATGCATCATCTAGTTTCACCACAAGTTTCACTACTAGAAATACAATCAGCCTGATCTAGCTATACAAACACATATCCAATGGTCATAGTTATCTGATGGTATGTGAAGGCCCTGTGAAGGAAACAACTCATCAGCAGACAGGCTGCTCACAGTGACACCTAACTACACACCAATATACCCTATATGAAGACATATTTATCCCGTCTGTTATCATCAGAGGAGTCCACTCATATCAGGATGCTGCTGTGAATTACAAAGGAACAGATACAACAACTATATGTGAAGCACTCTGACATCATCTTGTTATAGGTTTAGCAGTACAGTCAACAACTGATCAAGGTAGACAAACACATAGCTGATGTTAGTGAATGTATACTGCTATGTGAAGGCCCTGTGAATGGTAATGCATCATCATCATCAGACAGGCTGCTCCCAGTCACACTTAACTAAAAGTTAATATACCCCATTCTTCCTAATGAATACGTTATCATGTCTGCTTCTGTGAGTCATCTGCAAAAAGCATACATGTTTATGTCAGGATGTAAACCAGTAGTACACCTATTGACAGCTTCCTGTTTGCAGTGTGAGATGCTGTAATGCTACACATATATGTCCTAGACTGTTGCAGGAGAACACATGCAGATGTCCTAAATGTATGGCATCTTCTCACATATATCTGTAATAATTACCCATGGCAACTAATGTGCCACATATGTACTAACACCAAAAACGCAGTAGTATATGCCGCACACACAGTTGACACGACATCATGATTATCATCAACATGGAAACTATTTGTCATAATGATTAAGGTCTTTGCCTCCCATGCACAAGGTACAAGATGCAAGGTTTGAGCTTGGCCTCTGGCCAAAGCCTGTCTGGAGTTTTCATGTTCTCCCTTTTTCTTTCTGGGTTCCTCTCATCTCCCAAAAACATGCTGAGTGTTTCCACCTTAAACTCACTCAAGAATGAAGCTGTGGGCAGCAGCAAAGACTTTAGATGGTGCCTATGAGGGAAGAATTGTATAGACCAACCACTTGGGGAATCAACTGTGGTGTGCAGTATCCTCAATATAGAAGAACATAGATCACAGACTACATGAGGTGTCAGGACTAGCCACTCTACAGTGTAAAATATGGCTTTAGGTGATTCTGTCTGTCTGTTGACTAATGTTGCCAAATGTGCATGGTTATTTGCCTGTGATAAGCAGGTTGAGGACGCAACCTACTCTGATCTATGCCAGGTACCCATGCTAATGGTGTGAGCAGTTTATGTGCCCTATTGGCCAGTGTGTGCCTGCCATGGGGCAATAAACTACTGGCCAGCTGGTGTCCAGTTACCCAGCTTGGGTTACCTGGGATAACTCTCTTGAGCAAAAATTGGACATAAAACTAGTTGACCTTCCAAACATGGACTAAGAACTGTTGCACTTAATGTTCACAGGAAGCAGCTTAGAAATGGATGATAAGGAGGAGGTTGGACATCCTATGTAGTCAGGAGACAAGTTGGAAGGGCTGCATAACAAAGCCACTTAGCTTGGGATCCAGAATCTATTACTCAAGGAGGAGGACAGACGCAAAATGGTGTGGGAATTGTGGTGAAGGAGAGGCTTCAGAAGGCAGTGAGGGGTGTCATCAGAATTAGTGACAGACTCATGGCAAGTGTAAGGACAGGGTAGGGTTCATAATCTCAGCCTATGACCCACAACAGGGTTGCAATAATGAGGAAAAGAGTGCATTCAGACAACAGTTGCAGGACATGCTAGATAAAACAGGGCAACAAGAATTGTTGATAAAGGGTGACTTGATTTTGTGTATTGAGATGGACAGAATTGGATATGGGGACTGCCTGGATCCGCAAGGGGTGGGACAACAGGAACAAGGAGGAAGAAGAAGAAGACATTCTGAATGAAGAAAACCCCACCGAAGCTGTACTGCCCAGACTCAGCCTACAATGAAAGAAAAGAATGAGGCCACCCTAGAAGAAGTAAGAACAGCACTAAGGAAAATGAAGTCAGAAAAAGCAGCAGGGTCAAATCAGGTCACAACAGATATGATGAAGATGCAGGTGAGATAGGGCAGAAATGTCTCCTCAGGATAATCAAAGCAGTATGGAGAGAAAGGCATATCCCAGATGACTGCAGAATAATCATACTAGTGTTCAACAACAAATGGGCCATTTACACTTGTGGGCAGTATATAGGAATCAAACTCCTGTCACACTTCATGAAAGTTCTGGAGAGGGTGATTGATAAATGAATATGGAGAGTAGTGGAAAGTAAGATGAGAGATTAGCAGTTCGGATTAAGAATAGGATGCAACACAACTGACCTGAATTTTGTAGGGAGACAGATACTACACAAGAAGCTAGAGATGAGGAAAGAGTCCACATGGGTATTCCTAAACTTGAGGAAAGTATATGCCAATATCCAAAAAAAGCTGATTTACACAGTTCTGTGGTGGTTCAAAATTCCAGAAACCATGATAGAATTAGTGTAGGCTATGTACAAGGACCCAATGACTCAGGTACGAGCAGTGTTTGGTCTTACAGAGGGGCCCCATGGGGAATGAGTGTACATCAGGGTTCAGCTCTGAGTTCACTGATGTTTATACTGATGATGGACTACATTAGCAAAAAGGTTGGAAGGGAAAGATCAACAAAGTTGCTGTATGTAGGTGATGTGCATTACAGGCAGACTGAGCAAGAACTTCAGCAAATGAAGGAGGAATGGAATTCAAAACGTAATGCACATGAGATGAAACTGAGTGCAGATAAGACATCTGTAATGGTAGTAAATGGGGAAATCATTAAAAGATGAGAACTGAGATCGAAGGAAAAATAGTGGAACAGATTAACAGCTTCAAGTATTTTGGGAGGGATAGATGAGGAGAAGGGAAGTCTGAATGAGGAGGTCAAAGCTAGAATCAGAGAGGCTGCAGCCCATACCTCTCAACCTCTTAGAGTAAGAAATCTGGACAAAGCCATAAAAAAGTGGTACAAGTAGGGACACTTTTGAAATATTGCTCTCACTAACCTAGAAAGTTGATATAATAACAGGTTTTGCATTAGCATGGATTTTCTGAAGGGTATGAAGTCTAAAACTCAAATATCTGTCATTATTTTCTAACTTCAGTCTTTAATGATTTGCCACTAATTTTCCAGAAAGCCACAATTTTATTAAAAATGGACTAAAAATATAAGACAAAAATCTGTACAGTTGAGAGGTATGCAGCCAACTGCCATAGAGTGTCAGGTATAGTTTATGGCAGAAGAATGCCAAAGAAGCTGAAATGTAAGTTATACAAATCAGTGGTTCAACCAGTACTACTCTAGGGTACAGAAACCTGGGCAGTAAAGGAAGAGCAGTTAGGGAGCTAGAGGTGATGGAGATGAGGTGCCCAGGGTGGGTGGTAGGTTGCACACTATAGGACAAGTGAAGAAATGTGGACACCACAGCAGAAGCCAAAATAGCTCTAGTTGCAGAGAAGGTTAAAGAGAACAGATTACAGTGGATTAGACACATGCAAAAAGACAGAAGATGATTTGGTGAAGAATATTTGGGATAGACAGGTAGAAGACAAGAGGAAATAAGGATGTCCAGCAAAGAGGTGGATGGATTGTATGAGACAAGACCAGCAGCAATGAACATTGACTGTTGAAGAAGGTAGGAGAGTGACATTGAATTGTGAGAGATGGCAACAGTTGACATGACACTCTGACCCCATGTAGAAAATGGAATAAAAGGGGTTGATGACAATGATGATCGTGATGAATTGTGTGCATTGACACACATTCACACAGATTTTTATTTATGGGGTTTATGAGTCAATGTCACATTATCCTATGATATTGTATAATTAACAGCACAATGTATGTTGGAGAGTGTATCACTTAAGGAGCAGTATATTATTTCAATTCTTCTTCTTCTTCTTCTTTCGGCTTTTCCCGGTTAGGGGTCGCCACAGCAGAACTCCAGTCCGCTAATGATTGGCAGTAGATTTTTACGTGCTGGCTTGCCGGGCCTAATGCACAACCTTCAACGAAGGAACGCCCATTCACGCATGTCGACACACAGAAGACGCTCTAACTGAGAATCTAACGGGCGACGTCTAACTGTGAGGCGACAATGCTACCGCAGCACCATGCTAATTTATCTGATGTATTCATACTCTGTAGGTTTCATGGTAATGCTTCCTTTCCTTGGGCAGCTGTCTTGTGTGCCATGTGAAACATGTGGCATATTTTCACTTTGTTCCATATATGTGTTATCCAATTATTATTATTCCAATCCAGGAGAGTGTTACAGATTGTGGATTTAGGTAAACAACATTGAGTTACATGTTGGGTTCACAGTTACAATGTAGGCATATGTATTTACAAATATCCCATCCATGTTGGCTTGGCATAGAGAATAGTCCAAACACATGCTCCTTTTTTAATTCATTTATGTTAAACAAAGTAATAGCCTACAGCATGATTTTATTGCATTGTCTATCCATATGACTTGAGATAGTTATGTTAAGCTGTATGTAGCACATGTATGCACATCACTGTACTTTTATGTTACACATGGGGCAGCTGTGGTTATATGACTGCATTTGCAAGTGACATTTCATTGTATAAGTCACATGGGCCAGCTGTCATTGTGTTGCAATCTCAACTAGCTTGGTTTACACTTTTTTGCCTACAGCTGATGCATATGATATTTAACTGTATTTCAATCATAAACACATTTTGATAAAACGCTGGTTGTAATGTATTATTTTGTGTGGCTGTGTAGGAGTTGTAATGATATGTTCCTTAGCATATCAATGCACTGTCCTATTACACATACAGTTTGTGTGCTACTCCACACATTATTGAAAGGTTTGGTAACAAATCTGTACTGTTGAAAGAATCGACATTCCCAACTACAGCACATTAGGTGTTATATCTTTTTTCTCTGGTCTGATCAGCTGTCTGTATTATTAATGACCTTTTATGTTTGCAGCATTGCTGTGTATTGTGCTTATCATTTTAACATATACAGCAGTAAGACATGTATTGAGTTAGGGTTGCTTATATTTAAAAGTATGATATTGTTCAAAATACTTTCACAAACCATACATGGGTAACTATTGACTGTACATATATGAAAACAACTACAATGTATAGACTGTATTCTGATTTACTATCATGCTTCATAGTCCAGCACATGAGCCAGCCCACCAATCTACAAATGTAGATGACATCAAGCATGACTACTGCTAGTGGTCTCTGACGTTGAGGACAGAAGAGGCCATTCAGATGATGACAATGATGATGATAGGCCTGGGTCATTCGGAGTGATCATACAAGCTGATCAACAACAGTGAACTCTATCAGCTCCACCTGATGATCTGAAGGTCCAAATTTGTGAAGTCAACAGCGATGTGTTCCAGATACACATGTAGGATCTGATGGGCAACTTCTTCTAGGACATGACACAGACCATAAATGAGACATCATAAGTGATGTTCAACTTGACCAAACTGTGCTTCTGGACCGTATATACTGTCTGTGTGTTCCACTCATGTCATGTTGCCAGCATAGTTTGTACGCACATTTTTTTCTACATGCACATATTTGTGCACCTTTACTCATATTGCAGTCTTGCTTTCCTTATGTCCTTTGTGATACACACTTCACATTGTGGCTCTTATGTGGACATAAGTTGTCTGGTTGACTATTTATTGTCCTTCGTGGTAATATCATACAATCCATCCTGTTACACAGATATACACTGCGGTCATCAGCAATGAGAGTAATACAGTCAGCTCAGTTTCCCTTGATGTCTGCATGTGGCTTGCTTTATCGGCTTACTGTGGCCCATAGTTTTGCATGTATGTGTCTGTAGGGTCTTGAGTGACACATATAGGAGCTGTCAAAGGAAAAATAACTTCAAAAAGATCAACACACGGCAGGTTCAGGTTAAGGCACTTTAATCTTGCAGCAAGGAGACAAAAACGTGCTAATACAGAGTTTGTCTAATTAGAATCAGGAAGTGAAGCTATTCTTATACATTTCTTACAAGACATTGCCTACCAAGCTGACATAATAAATCACAAGTTCTTTCAATATTATTTCACAGCAGCTGTTTGTCCATGATTTTCTGCTGGCATATCAGGTTTACAAAAAAATTCCTAAGAAAAACAACGTGGCCTTGATGACCACCGGTCAGATACAACTTCTCACTATGCAATGTTACCATTCAAGGTACTATGGCTAATTCGAGCACAAAGCAAGTACAGATTACAGTTCATTTCTTCAAGCAGTCTTTGTTTGATGTATCTCTTCTTTTCCACAGCTGTGCATGTTCTCATAACATGAACAGAGCTGATTGTTCACATTCAATCACATTATAGAAAAAGTATTGTTCTATTCATTCACTATTCATTCATTTTCCTGACCTAGCAGATAATCACCTGCTTCTCAGTACATTTCCAAAAGGCATAAACATGAATTTTGCTGTACTAGCAAATACTAGGTCAGAGAGCATCTTGCAATTTTCAGAAAGCATACTGCAGTTTGAAAAAGCATCTTATAATTTCATACAGATTTAAGCTGTACATAAAATAGAATGAAAACTGTTAACTCTTTTAGCTTCTAATAAGCACTAAACATATACATTAATACATATTATTCTAACATTTCCCCCCTGTTAATACTTTTTATTCTATTTTGAAAAGCATAAACAGTTGCTTCTTCTCCTAACCTCTTTCTGTTCAGAATTTGCAGTTAAGAGAGTCATTTAGTTTAAACATATGAAAGCGTTTCATTTTTCAACAGTTCTTCAATTTCAGTACTTTGATACAAAGTTTCAGAAACTGACATGTCTATAAAATCTTTGATCAATCTTTTCATGCAGGGAATACCACAACAAACACACACTCCTAATAGGAGTAATCCCACACACACATGGCAATCAGGATGTTCATTAGGATGCTACCCCACCCCCCAAACAAATTCTGGAAAAAATCCGTCAGTGGGTTTGGGCCTGGTTTGGTCATGGCCGACACTTGCTGAAGCACCTCGAGATGGTCGTTTATCTCAAGCTTGTTGTCAGGAATATACAAACAGCACTCCTGTTTTATTAAAGCACACATACCACCTTTCGCCGCTAGGGTGAAGTCGAGAGCCATGCG
Organism: Protopterus annectens; assembly: GCF_019279795.1. Classification (NCBI taxonomy): domain Eukaryota; kingdom Metazoa; phylum Chordata; order Ceratodontiformes; family Protopteridae; genus Protopterus; species Protopterus annectens. Next base: position 841,395,724 of record NC_056735.1, read on the forward strand.
GTTTTGAAGCACCACAGTTCTCATAGCGTTCAGTTCATCAGTCACTAATTCGAGAGCAGAAAAAGTTGCATTACTCATCACTTCGAGAAGTTTGAACAGTTTTCTCAGCCCCCAAATCAATTTCACTGTGTCATACGCAAGGGCTATACCTGCCCACGATATAATAGTGTCACTCAAGTCCATGTGTGTCAGTTTATCTTTATTTTTTATGGAGTTATGGTTTCTCCAGCCTGCTTCGATTCGTCCCATTGGATTCTCAGGTCTCTTGATTGGATTTCCAGGTTTCTTGGTGACCTCTCTAACATTTCGAATCCTTCCCTGAGGCAAAACTGCAGTGTGTCGTATGGCTGGAACCAGGTAACCCAAAAAACAACTGCTGGACCAGTTCTCAGGTAACCATTTGTATGCCCTTTTCCCACAAACAAAATAACAATTCTCTACTTTAGTATTAATATACACTTGCCCTGCATGAAACATTTTCTTATCAATAATAGATAGCTGTTTAAAAAGAACAGGATTACGTTGTATCTCATCAATAGTTTTAGTATCGACTTAAGATATGAGTCATAGTTTGCATCACAGATATAACCTGCATTATTGGCTTTGGTATAACATTTGTAAGGAACAGTCACATTGCAATTGCTCCAACCTACCTGAACAGTATCATTTTTGTAAAAACACACAATTCCCTTTTGTGTAACAGGTAGGTACAATGCTATTTTGTCTTGTGATTTTGCAGTTGTAGTATCAAAAATCAAATTTTCCCAGGCCTCATTGACCCCTAGTGGGACAGCAGTCATTAATAATCCCCCGTATGCTGTTGGTATAGCTGTGCAGATCCAGCAATTTGAAACATTAAAAGTTTCATCATACACATATTTAATTGCTTGGTAAGTGTTAAAGTTCAGATGCCAGTCTATAAGTAACAAATCTCATTTATTCAGTTCAGCTCGTGTGGCTGGAAAAAGGAAAGGCCACAACAAAAAGATTAATGTTATCAGTATGGCCAACAGAATGATCATGCAATACTTCTGAGGTTGTTCTACATTTCTATTTGCTCCGTATCTGGTCATTTTGTTCTTGTGTAACAGTAACAAGATTTTTGTCCAGTTCAAAGTTTTTAACCAATTTACAGTGTGTCAGATGAATCCAGGACACTCGCTCTGTGATCTTGACTGCAGTGGGTGTTGACAGTAGCACTTGGTATGGCCCTTCTCACTTCAGTGTAGTCCAATTCTTCCTCTTAATAACTTTCACCCAGACCCACGTGCCTGGGACTACTGCTGCTTCCGATGGTCTGATTTGTTCTTTATCTGAAACAGAATTCAACTGCAAAAGTTGTTTATTACTTAAAAGTCGTCTCATATATTCTGCCAGTGAATTATCGGCCTCCTGGTCTGCAGGCATGAGAGGTTTCCACTGAGGTATATAATATGCCCTCCCAAACAGTATTTCAAAAGGAGTTAACCCCTTTGCATTTGGAACAGTTCTCATGCTCAACAGTGCCAGAGGCAGGCAGTGCACCCAGCTCTTTTGTGTCTCACTAATTAATTTCCTAAGTTTGTTTTTCAAAACCCCATTATGCCTCTCTACTAATCCTACGGATTGAAGGTGGTATGCACAATGGTTCTTTAATGAGATTCCAAAATATCGGCTCAGCCGTTGTATAGTTTGATTTACAAAGTGTGTGCCATTGTCACTGTAGATCTTTTCCGGTATGCCAAATCTAGGAATAATTTCTTTAACAAGGACTTTTGCAACAGTAGCTGCATCTGGATTTTTAGTTTGAAAAGCTTCCACCCATTTGGAAAACATATCTATAATGACAAGACAATACTTCTTATTTTCACATTTGTTTAGCTCTATGAAATCCACACAGATAGTATAGAATGGGTACGGTGGTTTTGGGAAACTCCCTTGCTTAGGCTTTAATGCCCCTTGTGCATGATGCTTGTTACAAACATGGCATGCTGCACAAAAATTTTTTGTGTAGTTTGTAAATCCATATGCAGTGAACACTCGGTTCACTAACTGTACCATTCCCCTCTGTTGAGACTTGGCACTGCCCATGGCTCAACAAAGCTGCATATCTAAACAAGTTAGATGGCAAAATCAGTTTTCCTTCTTTGGAGATGTACAGCCCTTTCTCAAGAATTGCTCCTCATTTTATCTATTTCTGTTTTTCTATTTTCGTAGTAAGTGTCTGCATTGTTTTCAGCATTTCTAAATCTAAAATCTCAGAAGGTTGTAATTCCTCACTCAAAAGAAATACTTCAGAAGCTGAAGCTGCCTGCTTTGCAGCTGTATCAGCTCTCACATTACCTTTTGAAATCCTATCCTGTTGCTTGGTATGAGCTACACATTTACAAATAGCTACTTTCTGAGGTAACTGAATGGATTCTAACAAATCTAAAATAAATTGCGCATGATTAATCGGTTTACCAGTAGATGTTACCATTCCTCTATATTTCCACTGTTGCGGAAAAACATGTACAGTAGAAAAAGCATACTGGCTGTCAGTAAAAATGTTCACACATTTACCCTTTGCTAATGTACAAGCCCTTGTCAAGGCAATCAATTCTGTTGCTTATGCAGATAAGTTGTGTGGTAAAGACTTTGCTTCTAAAATCTCAGTATCAGAAACTACTGCATACCCCACTAGATTCTGTCCTGTAGGACCCCTTCTGCATGAGCCGTCCACGTAACATGTCACCTCATCATCATCCAAGGGAACATCCGTTAGATCTTTTCTAGGCAGTGTCTTTTGCTCAATCTCCTGCAGGCAGCTGTGTGGTGTGCCATCCGCAGGGGTCGGGAGCAAGGTAGATGGATTTACAGTTGTACATCATTCAATTGTCATATGAGGTTAGCTCAAGAGTATAGTCATACAGGAAAGATGTCTAGCAGGAGAAAGATATGCTACTTTTTCTTGCAGTAAAATAATTGCGACTGCATGAGGCACTCTCAATGTGAGAGGGTGGAACAACACTACTGAGGCTGTAGCCTGTACTGCCATTGCAGCTGCAACTACTGCTTGTACACAGTGGGGCAGGGATCGCGCCACTGGGTCCAGCTGTGATGAATAGTAAGCTATGGGGCATTGCTTATCCCCATGTTGCTGTGTTAACACCGATGTCATATAACCTTGTTTACAATCTACAGTTTGGAAAAAACGTTTATGATAGTTTGGTAATCCTAAAACTAATGAGGATGCTATCAGTTGTTTCAGTTTGCAGAAAGCTGATTCTGCTTCTGGTGTCCATTGTAATAAATCTTGTGCTGCCATAGGCTCCTTGTATATCAAGTTGGTCAGTGGAGCAGACTCCAAGGCATAGTTTGGAATCAACTCCGACAGAAATTGGTCGTTCCCAGGAAGGACATCAGTTCCTTCTTGGTAGTCGGTTTGGGTAAATTGCTATTTTCCTATCTTCATCTAATGTTCTGTCTTCTTTGGATATTACATATCCCAGGTATTTAACCTGCTTTCTTCAAAGCTGCAATTTGTTTTTGTTTACTTTATGTCCTTGAGTGGCTACAAATTGTAGTAATGCTATGGTATCTTCTCTGCATTCTTGCTGGTTGGGGGCTGCCAGCAGGATATCGTCTACATAAAGTAAAATTTGGCTGCCTCTTGGTGGGCTAAATCCCACCAATTTGCTTGCCATCTCTTGTGCAAATATTGTTGGACTTTCACAATACCCCTGTGGTAGTCACGTGTACGTATACCTTTTCCCCTGAAATGTGAATGCAAACCAATATTGGCTGTCAGGGTGTATCGGTATTGAAATGAAAGTATTGCTAATATCTACCACAGAAAAATACTTCTGTTGAGGCTTTAAATCATTCAATAGGGTGTGTGGTCTGGCACCATAGGTGCTCTAGGTATTACTGCGTCATTTACAGCTTGTAAATCTTGGACCATACGCCATGCTCCGTTTGCTTTCCTGACAGGAAATAAGGGTGTGTTACATGGCAAATCGGGAGATTCTACCAGTACTCCTTCCTTAAGTAAGGCTGTTATTATAGGTTTGATTCCTACTTTTGCATCCTTTCTTAAGAGATATTGTCTTTTCTGTGGTCTAAATGCTGATTTTGGTGTAATAGTAACTGGTCCTGCTGTACGAATTAATCCTACATCTGATTTCCGGGCTGACCAGAGAGTTTCTGGTATGCTCCGTAAAGCTTTTTCTTCCTCTTCTAATAAGAGTGCTAATCAGCTGTCCTCACTAGACTGCAAGTGTACAGCTGGGTGTGTCTGTGTTATCCAATTTAACTTCTGCTTCTTTACTCCTTGTTCTGACAATTCTAGCTCTGTCTGTTTTTCCCACTTTGTGACTTTTTCTCCAAGGTCTGCCCATTTCACATTCTTGTCCTTAGTTAAACTAACATGTGGTAATCTATTAGATTTATAGAGTGCAAAGAATTCCTGTGGCAATGAACAGCTAACTACACTGTTCCCTTCTGTGTCCCAGTACAGATTACATAATACTAATCTGTTTGCATGGTTTTTGAACAGTTCTTGCTCATATTCCTTATCAGGTCCTGGTGTGCTACAATAATACAGAGTACAGTGCAACAAATGTTGTTTATCAGTGTCAAGGGAGAGGGACTTACTGATGGCTACGTTCATCAGTTCTTCAGTTACTGCCCCTGGACCAGTCGTGACTAAGTCCTGGCTGTACCAATAAAATGTTTCACCCTCCGGTCGCACCACAAAAGTATCCATTTGTCGCTGTGCTTCCATACCCTGCATAGTCGGTACTACTGCATGAAATCTCTGCCCAAAAGGTTTACTGGGCATTTTGCAGAAACAACAATTTTGCTTTTCTGGGTCATCCCTGAAACAGGGTCAGTTATTGCTATGTTATGGGAGAATGGATCCTGATACAGCTGTCCATTAGCTGCTTTCACTAATATGTAATCAAGTGATTCTGAATTTTCTGGTAGTTTGGAAGGATGTATCAGGGTCTGTGAAGCCCCTGAGTCACACAGGAATTTAACTCCCCTCCCGTCTACCAGAAGTGTAACTTCCAGTTTTGTGTCTGCTAAATAGAGCTCTAGGCTCAATAATGCTAAGTCCAAAATTTCACTTTATTCACCATCTGTGATTTCTTGCACTTCCTCTATTTCTTCTATCACATCCTCTACTCCTTCTATCACATTTGCATTTGTCTTTCCTCAGTTACTCCATTCTAGTGATTCTTGACTATCATATAGTCAGTCCTCACCCTCCTTATCTTCCATGGCTACCTTCTTGTTTTGCTTGCAATCCCTTGCTAAATGTCCCTTTTTTCCGCACTTAAAACATTCATCCCTTTTCTTTCTCTCTTCAAACTCTTCTGATCGTTTATCAGATTGTTTGTTTCCTTGGGCATTTTTCTTGCCCTTTTTCCCCGATTGTACTACAAAAACTTCTGCTCCGTCTTCTACAGCAAATACTTGGGTTTTCTTTTTCTTTTTACTGTTAAAATGCCTTTCGTCATGTCTAGCATATTCAAGTAGTGACTGTAATCTACTTGTACGATGGTCTACCATGTGCTTTGTAATAAAGCTGCTTATAGGCAAAATACTGCCTTTCAAAAATGCATTCTTTAATTGCTGCTCATATGGGGAATCATGTGTCTGGTCTTCAGGTACCTGCACTCCACAATGGTTATTAAAACACTCTAATAATCTAGCATAATATCTGTCAACAGTTTCACCTTCCTGTTCAATGCATTGATTAATGCAAGTCCAGTCTGCCCTAGGTTTCCATTTCTCAGAGATTCGGTCTGTTAGACCTTTCACTCTGTTATCCAGTTCTGCGGTGCTATGTGGGAGTGGCTTGTGTTCTGCGTCACGGGGATTCCAGTTGCCACTGATCATGTGCCAATCTGGACCTACGATTTGCCTAACTACTTTTTCTACTTCTTCTCCATTTAAATGATAACTTAACCTCATGCACTGTAAGTCTTCTAAGAATTTTCTAAAATTAACTTTCGGATGGGGAATTCCCTCTGTGGCTTTCTGGATGTCTTCCGGTGTCCACGGTCTATATACTAGGAGAGTCGGGTCCTGCCCTGCCTGTCCTGCCTGAGGATTTGGTACTTCTATGAGTAGACATATCTCTTCTTCACTCATAGCTCATGAAGTTATTTGATATAACTCAGTATCCCCTCTTAAGTTACGTGTTCGAAACCTAGTCTCGATGGGATCTCTGACATGCGGTCTTGGCTTCGCAGTGACAGCCGGGTGGATCTGCTTGTCCACTTACTTCATATTCTGGTGCGGGAAGCGGGGGGGCCAGAGGGGCTGATGCTATTACCAAATTATTGTCTTCTTTATCTAGAAACATAGCTTTTGAATTATTACTTTTTTGTTCCCTACGGTTTGCTTCCTCAATCCACCTGTGTGCCTGAGGAATGCCCAATTGACGTTGCTTTTTTACCTGACCTTTTCCATTGGTTTTAAGCTGTTTGACAAGTTTAATAAGCGAGGATTTTTCTAATTTGCCATCAAATTCATATTTATTAACCCATTTTGTATAGTACCTAACATTGTCGGCACGCTGTAATTGCATATATTTTGCATCTTCGGTTAGCGGTGGATCTTGGGAACTTTTTGTGCACTTATTACCCATATTGTTCTAACTGTTAATAAAAATGTTACGTAACCCTTCTTATTTTCACGTGGTACCACGACTTTACTGTTTCACAGTTTATCTAGAATAACTGTCTTACCTATTCTGTTTCCCTGATCTATGACAAGACTGCAATCTTTCTGTCCCTGACTTATACAAAACAAATCTCCTGACAGATGATTCAAATCAAGTCCCTGATCTAAAACCGGAAAAAGGTAAATCTCACCTTACCTGAGCCTCCGTGATTGACCGTCTCTGGTTCGTATGCTAACTCGTCCTCCAGTCTCAGATCAGAAAAGTGGCTGGCCTCTTTTGAACGACAATTCAGTCGGAGGTCTTTCAAAGCAGAAGAACCGATGTGGTCTCTTCCCCATACGGTTTCATGCCACCTGGTCCATCTGACCTGAGGTGAAGTGAGAGTTTCCAGTCCGAAGGCTCAATCTGTCAAAGGAAAAATAACTTCAAAAAGATCAGCACATGGCAGGTTCAGGTTAAGGCACTTTAATCTTGCAGCAAGGAGACAAAAACGTGCTAATACAGAGTTTGTCTAATTAGAATCAGGAAGTGAAGCTATTCTTATAAATTTCTTACAAAACATTGCCTACCAAGCTGACATAATAAATCACAAGTTCTTTCAATATTATTTCACAGCAGCTGTTTGTCCATGATTTTCTGCTGGCATATCAGGTTTACAAAAAAACTTCCTAAGAAAAACAACATGGCCTTGATGACCACCGGTCAGATACAACTTCTCACTATGCAATGTTACCATTCAAGGTACTATGGCTAATTCAAGCACAAAGCAAGTACAGATTATAGTTCATTTCTTCAAGCAGTCTTTGTTTGATGTATCTCTTCTTTTCCACAGCTGTGCATGTTCTCATAACACGAACAGAGCTGATTGTTCATATTCAATTACATTATAGAAAACAGTATTGTTCTATTCATTCACTATTCATTCATTTTCCTGACCTAGCAGATAATCACCTGCTTCTCAGTAAATTTCCAAAAGGCATAAACATGAATTTTGCTGTGCTAGCAAATACTAGTTTGAAAAAGCATCTTGTTATTTCATACAGAATTAAGCTGTACATAAAATAGAATGAAATGTGTTAACTCTTTTAGCTTCTAATAAGCACTAAACATATACATTAATACATATTTTTCTAACAGGAGCACTGTATGTTGCTAACATATAACAATGTGTGCAAGAAATTACATACACTGGTAACAGAATATAGCATATGTGGTCTTGCAGAAGTGACCGCATTATTGGCATTCCTCACATTTCTCATTATAATGCAGTTATCCTGGGATAGCATTTTTGCATGGGTAACATAGTTGTCTAGTTTCTATACTTATTTATAGCAATACTGGCATTAAGTATGCTAGTGCACTATTTGCTACAGCTAAGTATCCTAACAACCTTATATTTTGACATGTATTCAAGTCACATGTCATCTGTATCTCCAACTAATGTCTGTTATGCTCTTCTGTCCCATCTATTTATCATGACATATGTGTGTTCTTCACATAAAACTGACCATGGACATCTGTGGATAGATTCAGTTAGACTGACAAGTGGCATAGTATGGGTACATGTGTTATTCACAGTGCTGTGTGTGATGCCATTCCAAACTCATATCATAATAGCTATACTGTGTCACATTCCTGCACATATTTTTTTTTCAGTGTCATTATTCTGATGCTCTTCCAATGCCTTCTGCATAGCATGCATATTTCACACTTGGTGTACATCCTGGGTGCATGTTGCACCTGCTTATGTTTATCACCCCTGCACAATCTACATAGAATGTCTGTGACGTTCACATGGTAAAATTTTTGTGCAACCCCTCCATGGATTTTTACTTTTTTACATTGTACTTTCCAAGCAGATATGATTAACTGTTTCACTTGTAACATTTTTTTGTGTGTGCCACATTTTGTCAAAGGGTAGCATGGCAGAACATATGGGCATATCATAACAGTCATTGAGTTTTTTGAGTACTTATGCTGATGTAGGGATTGTGCTGTACATCACTGTGTTATGTGTGTCATTAGTATGCACAGGTCTTACTTCCTGTCACCTGCACCTTGTTGCATGCAGCTTGTGTCTGCTTGTCTGCAGCACTTGCACTTTGTATTGCTTTAGGAACATATGCTTGACTGATGCTTTGATTCAGACATGACTGTCCTGCATGTGTATGGTACAGATTTTTCACAACAGTTGTGCATTATAACTTGGGTTATAATGTGATCATGATCCTTTCCATTCATAGGTTTTGACCAGTTGATACACATCTGCATGTTACATGTGTCAGATATGTAGAAGTTCACGTGTACCTTTGTGTGACAATGGTATGTGAGGATACTGTGCTGTTATTGCACTTCACCCATCCAGATAGGGTGTCATTTATTAGCAACACATAGCTTCACTCTGTTAGTACATTTGAGGCTTCCAGCTGTGTGTTGTCTGTACTGTAGTCCTATAAGTTTGTTTGAAATCAGTGTTACTAATCCTGCTTCTCTGTTGCTGTACATCATTCACATTCTTCATCTGCTGTGCTTCATTGCTATAGTTCTCTGTGTGCAAATTACCATAGACCTCATGCAAATAACATAGCATTGCATGCCACTGTTTGATCTATGATTGTAGCACATTTTGGAGGCTCCTGTTATTCACAATGCATGTATGACACATATTCTCATGGAATACATGACCGCCATCATTGCTGTCACTAGCATTTGGTTCTCTGGGCCAACATTTTCACAGGTATTCTGATCATCTGTGTATTTGTCTGATGAATTATAGAACTGCTGTTTGACTTTGTACATAGTTGTTTGCCTATGGAATACAGGGCCGGAGTTTCTAATCTGACACTGCTTGTGTGATCCTGCACTTCCGTATGTGGATCAGATTTGCACTGCTGTTCAGTAGGTGGCAATCTCCACTGGTGGAAGCCTAATGAGTGGTCACATGTGTAAGCTATAGTGTGCTGTATTGGCCATTTTTCCCAGTTATTGTTCCCTGTCATAAAACTTAGCATCATTCCTAATCCTATTTGCAAGACTGCCACACAGTTGCCAACATCAAAGCACTGCTAGGTGCATCACTACATTGTATGTCAGCATAGTTAATCATTCTTAGTTTGCATACCTAACATGTTTGTTCACTGCCCATGATCCCTGTAGTGCAGTCCATGTGCATGTTGTCTCTACAATAACCTACTCTTTTTGTAAGTTACCAACTATATATGTCCTATGGTGTGGTATTTGGTATATGTTTCATACCCACCATTTTATCCTCTTCCACTAGCCAAGACTTTAACAGTCCTTCTTTTCTCCAAAAATGAAAAAAAGGGACTATTCCAAACAAATAAATATTGCCTATGTCTTCTGACTCCCCCTCTGACCTTTATATTCACTTTTCACTCATGTGTGCCCATTTTGTATTCTAACTCCCCATCTGCTTTTCTATCAATATATTTCATGGAGGCGGGGGAGGAGGAGTGCTACAGGATTTCCCCACATGCATTCAGAACCTTTCTTTTGTTCACTACAGTTCTTGTTGGTAATATAATGGTCACAAATTCCAATGGATGTCACACGTTTAGATAATAAATGTTTTCTGTTTTCATAGGCTCATAGGAAGTTACTAGGCTAATGGCCCTATGGCCCTTACAAGCCTAGCTAATTTCTACCCTTATTTGCATGATCAGCACCTATTGACCCTGCCCAAGAAAGACACAGGTGGAGCACACCAGGTGAATTTACAGTTACCAATCCAATCATCCAGATTATGTTTGATGAAGGTCAATGAGGTGCTCTGTTTGACATGAAGTCAGAGTCTATTCCAAAGGTGTGATAACCTCAGCGAGACATATCTGTCACTCCAGCAGGTTCTATTAGTTGTCACATACCAGGTTAAGGTCTTTAGAATGAGTAGTCCATGTACCATTTGACTTGTGGGTATGCAGCATTTCCAGTAAAGCAGGGTCAGAGATTGCCTTATATGCAAGCCAGAGATCACCTCTGAGTAGTCTGTATGAAATAGCATAAAGTGACAGTGATTTCAGATGATCCACATAGGACAGATGCTGAAGACCTTGAATTTTCCTTGTGAGGAACCTTTGTGGTCTCTCCAATTGCTGCAGGTGCTTGGAAAGGTACATACCAAAAGTGGTGTTGTGCTCACTTATTGGCATGATGAGGGAAGTGTACAAGGAGGTTATAACTTTGTTTTTTTCTGGAGGCATGCTCTTACATATGAGAAGAGCAATATAGAATGCCCTTCCTACTACTGTGGAGATATGGTGATCAAAGGTAAGGTTGCTGTCAACCTGTTTGCCCAGGTCTCTCACCACTGAGTGCATGCTTAGGGTGTTGCTATTGATGTGGTAGTTAGCAGGAACATTGCTCTTACTGAAAGGGATGATAACACATTTTTGCATTGAGTTTAAGGCCATGACTTTGGCAATAATCATTTGTTTATGCAAGACCCTCTTGTAGGATCTTGACATTGTTTGGAGATTCTATGACCTCTCCAAGTTTGCAGTCATCAGCAAACTTTGTCAGCCAAAGATCTTTAGTTTTTGCTTGTACTTTGGAAAAATAGATTACAAACAGAACAGGTCTCAAGACTGATCCTTGTGGAACACCACTCATTACAGGTCTGCTGTTGGAGGTCAATTCTCCTATTTTGATTATATGGGTTCTAACAGTGAACCAGTTAGCAACCCATCTAATGATGTAAGGTTTGATACCTAGTTGGGTGAGTTTGTCAATGATGACTGAGTGGGGGATAGTGTCAAAAGCCTTGGCTAAGTCTAGGTAGGCTGTATGCACAGATTTCCCCTCGTCCAGGGCCTTGGTGACTGTCTGTAAGAAGTCCACCAGGTTTAACAGGCATGATCTCACTTTAACAAATCCAAACTGAGTAGAGTCAAGTTTTTGGAGATTATCTATATCTTTGCTGATAAGGTCTGTGAAGATTCACTCCATGGCCTTGCAGATAAGGCTAATCAGGCTAATAGGGCTATATTTACCAGAGTAAGTGCAAGCACCACCAGTGTGCAAGGGGATAATGGTGGCCTTTTCAATTCAACTGGGATGAAGCTGGTGCTTAGACTATGATTGAAAAGAGTACCCAATGGTGTTGCTAATACTTGTTGGAGGCCATGTAGGATGCAGCCTGGGATGTTATCAGGTCCCATAGATGCTGTGTTTTTGGCCTTAGAGAGGGAATTTATGACCTGCTCTTTAGGGATATAAGGTAATGGACAGGTGGAAGGGATGTCATGTGATGGGGACAGGAAAGTGAAGTTTTCATAGAACCTGTTGGCTAACACTTTAGCTATGTCCACATGCTCAGGATATGTCATATCATTAACTACCAGTTCGGCACAAAACTGGGCCTTTCCTTTTAGGTTATGGGTGTAACAAAAAATGCCTAATGGTTGTCTTTTGTTGAGGAAACTAATTTGGATTCATAGTTTACTTTGGAAGACTTTGCAAGAAATTTGCTTGTTTCCACTGAGGAGGGAGTGTTCGCAATTTAGGGCTCACTCCCTTTTACTCTTAGACAGCTATTTCTTTCTCTTATTGTAAAACCTGTTTATGGCAGTTGTCTACCAGGCAGGTTTGCTCTTCCTTGAGGAGGTTGTTTTGGTCCTATCAGATACTGCAGAGTCAATGCAATTATACAGATGTTTGCATAAAGCATTGGTGTAGAACTTGGCATAGTTGCCAGTTCTATCTGAGGGGGGAGGTATAGTGAAGCTATTTATACCATCTCATAAGGGGTTGTAATCTGCTTTCAAGACATTCTTTAGTTTAGTTGCTGCTGGGGAGGGGGGGCAGGTATGATACTTACTTCGAATGAAACTGATTTATTGCCAGATCTCACCAGGGAACATCTCACAGTGGAGGTACTTCTGTGCCCACCCCCCATATTGGTAAGCACCAGATAAAGGAAGTTGGCACCCCTTGTGGGGTTGTCATCCAGTTGGTCCAGGGCATTGGTGTTAACAAAGTCAAGGAACCTTTGGGCAACTGAGTCTGAGCACGAGTAATTTACCCAGTCAATGGATGGTAGTTAAAGTTGTCCAAATACATGGTGCTCGGATGTATCTTGATAGATTCAAGTAGATCCAAATATGCAGAGTGTGTGCTCTTATTCATGGATTTTGCCCTGTAACCTTTCTTTCTTCTTTTTTATAGATTTTTTTTGTATGCGGTTTATGATAGAATCAGCAATATACTGCAGAAGTGTGTAGTATACAGGGTTGCTATTGCCGTTTTGTTTTTTTGTATTTTTTATGGTCTATCAAATTATCACATATTAACAGACAACTATGGACAATTTCTGTGTATCTGAAACACATGCCCTGTGAGTAAGAAAGATCACATTTACTTAATTACAGGCATTGCTTGTTATTCACACAGTTTCCCATCAGTTATACCATTGTGCCAAACTAAATGACTGACTTCTGGACAGTTGAGGGGTATGGTCCTGCAGTAGACAAATCCAGGAGTTTGATAATGTGGTCTTCAGTGATTTGGTCTTTTAACATTATGGTGTCTGGATTTCAACATTTTGGGCTTCAAGATTTATACAATACAGATATAGATATAGATAAAGATATACAGATATATACTATATATATAGACATATATATATAGACATAAATATATATATATATATATATACATATATATATATAAATATAGACATATATATATATATATATATATATATATATATATATATATATATATATACATATATATATATATATATATATATATATATATATATATATATATATATATATATATATATATACAGACATAGATATCCATGTAAAGATAGATATCATTGTAGGGCAGTTGACAGAACAACCAGTGAGACTCACACTCAGAACATCAACCCTTAAATGTCGAAACAACAAATGTTGACCTATTCTGCACATGTTCTGGGGATTACCCTGAAGTGGAGTAAACCAAATACAGGTGTTTTTGCAGGGGGCAAGTGGCCCTGCACCTCCCACACCCCTTTAAATTATATATACTAACTCCAACATTATGCACTCCCTGGAGAAAGGGAGCATTCCCTACCCAGGTAGTCTCACATATATGTCAATCATCTGTCTGCATTGACTAATAAATAAATTATATATATAGAAAGAGAGACAGAGAGAGAGATAAATATATAGATATATGTAGATATATAGATGTCTATATCTGTACATATGTGGATTACACAGAATGGTCAAAAGGTCAATTTTTCCAATAGAGGAATCATTGAACAGTTCTACTGACTGCAATTTTTTTTCATTGCATAACCAACATTTTTTCTGTGACATCAGCAAATGGTGATGTTAAGAGAGTTTCTCTTTCTCATTAACGTTGTTGTAAAAATTCAGAGATTTTATATATATATATATATATATATATATATATATATATATATACATACATATATATATATATATATATATATATATATATATATATATATATGTGTGTATGTGTGTGTGTGTGTGTAGCTAGTATCTGTTATTCTATATATGTATGTATAGAAGAAGGCAGGACACGACCACCACAGGATAGTGCATAAAATCCAAGTTTATTTTAGATGAATAAGCGAGTTCACGTGCTCCCTCGGTATGCTTCTTCAGATTTCACTATATCAATTATATCTCAGCGTTTAAATATACCATCATAATTACTTAATTGGAGACAATCAATCCTAGATGCAAACAATTAAAATAATTGTATAAAACAATCTGCATCAGCCATTGTGAGTTCTAGTAGAAAAATTTCATTTAAACAAAAGAAAAGTTAACCAAAACATCTATTATATGTGATTCTAATGTAAATAAAAACAATCTAATGCCCAAACAAGCTAAAACCAAATCCATAATACAAGCTAAACTCAATAATGTATAGAGACATCTCCCATAAATATATATATATATATATATATATATATATATATATATATATATATATATATATATATATATATAAATGCTATGTAGCAATATAAATTAATTCATATTTTCTGTACATATACATATATTTAATGAATATCAAAAACATTTGTATGAGTAACCTCGATGTAACTATAAAACAAGTCACATCATAGTTATATATAGCTTAAATAACTAATGGCATTGAAAACGTTTCAACCATTTTATCTATAGTCATTAGTACTCATATAATACTAAATAGCCTAATATATGTATGTAGCTTCTATATATAAAGATGCAAAATAAAAAGCAACAATATTTATTGAAAACATATAATAACATGTAAATAAATATAAATATATATATAACCAATCTACTTCCATAAAGCATTTAAAACAAAATCAAAATCAATTGTGTTTTAAACCCATAAAAGTATTACTTACGAGCATCAAGCACAGCCTTAATGCTACTAAATTGGTCAAGACCAGGACCTACGTGAGCTCGTAATTTAAAAATCCAACAAAGCTCAATGGATTCTAGGTAATTCATATTATTGCCTCCCCTCCTATTCTTTTTTACCAATTGTAACACCCTGAATTTAAAACTATGATTAGTATGAGATATAACAAGTCTAGCTAATGCGTTCTGTTGATTCTTCTTTCTTATATCATAAATATGATTATACATGTATGTATGTATATAGATATATATATTTAAAATATATATGTATATGCACCTATATATATATATATATATATATATATATTAATATATATAGATTTATTTATTTATTTATATATATATATATATATATATATATATATATATATATATATATATATATATATATATATATATATATATATATATATATATATATATATATATATATATATATATATATATATATATAGATAAATGGATGTAGTCCCCCACATGGTGGAGTACAGCAATGCCTAATCCCTGCAAAAACACTTTTTGTGTTATTTTGATGGACTTGATTAAACATTCTGCTAATTTACTTTCACTGAGGGAATGTTGATGAAGTAGTGGTTTTATGATGTTTCATGTTATATTCAAATATAAATATAAGAATCTGTAGGTGTGTGTGCATGTATATGTGTGTGTGTGCACAGATATATTTTCGAGTGTATCATCAGTTGTTGACTGCGCAAAGTCAACCGTCATAAACCAGCAAAAGATGGATGCGTAGACTTACTGAAGTAATGCATGAATTATTGCACAGGTACCTCTCTTACTGCTTTATGCTACTGGCAGTAACATCAATATGTAAATAAACAATTTTCTGTACTGCTCATAATATTACTACACTAGCATTAGAAAAACAGCTATTATATTGTCAGTCCTTAATCACAAAAGTTGTTTTAGTTAACTAACCTATCTAAACTATTAATACTACTGTATACAAAAGAAAAAGTCCAAACTTCATTTCAGTCATCTTTGTGAATTTATGTGTGCCCCATCCCCATTCAGTGTAGGGACTTCACCACCAAACCCCTTACTTATATGTAACATCTTCCCAGTCGCAAAACCTTGACTACAGCTGACCACAGCACAGCTGGCAATTTCAAAAGACAACCAATAACATAGTCAACTAAAGACACACACACACACTCACACATACACACACACACACACACACACACACACACACACACACACACACACACACACACACACACACACACACATGCACACACACACACACACACACACACACACACACACACACACACACACACACACACACACACACACACACACACACACAAATGCACACACGTGCACACACACGTGCACACCCACACACATTGCACTGTAATTTGATGAACCATGTAGTCAAACAGATAAACTGCAATTATATGTTTATATGTATACAAAATTAAAAATAATGTTTCTGTAAACCTCTCATGCCTAATCAAATAATACTTGCCTTTCAAGATTTATTAAATGTTACCTCCCCTTCTTCTTATAAAGCATTTACCCTCCTATATTCTACATAAGTCATAAGGATTAATTTCTAGTAACCAAACATTAATATGTTTTCTTATTATTATTGCAGCATTTTGTTGATGGTGCAGTGGTGCAGCGGTAGTGTTGTCGCATCACAGCAAGAGGTTCTTTGGTTCGATTCTTGGCTGGAGTGCTTTCTGTGTGGAGTACTGTATGTCCTCCCTGCATTCGTGTGGGTTTCCTCCCACATTCAAAGGACTGCATCTGGAGTGTTTCTCCCCAGGCCTCCGCTGAAAAATGGCTCCATTCCAAGTCAGACTTTCCTGGTTAATAAATGAATAAAATATTCTCTTACAGCATATGGGGTCTTTTGTACTCCACCAACAGTGCATATAGCTTGCAGTATTCAATTGTTTACATTAATGCGCTAAGTGCACACTTAGTATATGATTATTGTAAATATTGCTTTTTCATGTATATGTGATATTTTATCCATCAGTAAAATTGATTTAATTGTGGAGCTTTTCTTTCTAAGTCTCCACTGAAAAGCATTTACTGCCCATTCAGACTTTCCTAGTAAACAAACGTCAAATAAATAATTAAATAAAGTATATAAACTATATAAAATATGTTAGTTATTCTGATACAAATGCAGCAGAGGCTATTAACAGTAAACAGGCTTCATTTTTTGTACATACTTGCAGAGTTCAGAGGTCTTTACAATGTTAATCAATGACAAAGAATGCATTACCATTTTTAGACTGGACTTTCCTTTGTACTCAGTGCTGCTTTGTTTAATCGAAAGAAAGAAGTACTGTTGATGTTCAAACTTCTTCCCCCATTGAATGCTAAATAAACCATCACAACTCTAACAAAGCGTTTTAAAGAGGGTGATGAATTTCTGTGTTGAACTTTGCCAAATGAATGCTTTTTAGGGATGCAGCATTTCAATAATTCCTCCTTTGGACATTTGACAGTACTAGGATTCTTCAAAAATTCAAAATGCATATAATTAGAATTATGTTAGTTTTTACTTGTTTTCTGAAGTATATACAAAGGGACTGCACTCCTGAAACATAGTTCAAGCTAGAAAAGCTTTTGTTTGTCAGCTCTGTACAACAATTTGGACTTTCAATTTAGTGGCAGATATGACACAACAAATCTTTTGATAAAGGTTGTAATTAGCTGGTAGATTTTTTATCGTGCAGGAAACAAACCAAATAAACCAGATGCTGGACTAATAAAGAGCGTACATAGAATATAGGGCAGGATTCACGAAACCTCCGTGTAAGAGTTAGCATGTCTTACACGGAGGCTGCAGTTAAGCGGTATGATGTCAGCATGCCATGCATATGCATGAGGGCATGCTGAATCACACCCTAGGCTAACACGGTCCATGTAGGAAAGTAGGGGCCATGTCCGAATGGCGATTTCTGCAAAGGGACACGCCCCCAGAAGAGTCAGAGTCCTGAAAGGAAACTCCCACGAGCGAGTCCACGGAAATGTCAAGAAACACAACACCACACATGCCCCCACAGACTATAAACCCAACTGTAATGTAAAACATAAATATAACAGTTTAATTTTTTTTTTATAATTTCCAAAATGTTTGCCCGTAGTTGCGCTCGGTTGTGCGGGTATGCCCTCCACTCAGCCACAGTTAGCAGTCATTGAAAAGCGTATAAGATCTAAATATGCAAATTAAGCCAAGTAGCAATAGCGTAGCGGTAGAGACATTGGCCAAAGAGGAGGTAGTCACAGTTCGAGCCCCCACAACATCATTTTCTATTTTTAGTTAAATAAGCATGAAACAATCCCCTGACATATATGTATATATATATATATATATATATATATATATATATATATATATATATATATATATATAACTATAATTTAAGTAAAATGTAATGAAATGAGCCATGTATTTTTGAAGAAATCCAAGACAATAAAATAAAATAAAAATGTTATAAGTGCCCATAGCTGAGCAGCACTCTAACAAGCTGAGTATGACTGCTTGCAGGTGAGCAGCGGTTTAACAGGTGTAATATGAGTGCCCGGAGTTGAGCAGCACTTTAACATGCTTAAAATGGGTCCTGTAGCTGAGCAACACTTCACACAGCGTAATATGCGTGCTCATAGCCAAATAATGCGTTACCCAGTGTAAGCCATTTGCGCGGAGCTGCGCAGCACACCAACCAGCTTACCGACGGGCAACGTTGAGCAAGCTGTATCAAAACTGCCTTTACACAGACACACCTCCTAGCCTGTCTAGACAGTAGTAAAATAAAAAAAAAGCAATGGCCAGGCTCAAACCCAGGGCACTGTGCACCATAGTCAAAGTACTAAACCACTAAGCCATGACAGTTGTACTGAGAAATGCAGTATTAGCATATATATAGGAATGAATGGAAATAGAAGCATGAAAAAGCAGGTTTTTATAAGCTGATACATGTCCAAAATTTCCAATCACAGATAAGTACGGGAAAACCGGCATATATAAGCCCCATAGGCGGGAATACACAGCATAACTGATTGTGGAACCCATTTGCAGTCAGGATGGCAGGTGTAGGAGAGGGCAGTCGCTTCCGAGCACAGAGGTGGAGTGTTGAGGAGTCCAAATATATGGTTTGGCTCCTAGTCCACGATCATGAGGCTCAACTCATGCAGGGCCAGTTTCACTGGGGTGCATACAAGGCAGAGGCATGGAACCGGTTGGCACATGATCTCACCAGTGCCGCAGGCATACCAAGGACTGGTGAACAGGTCCATCACCACCATGTGGACCCGTAAGCAGGACCAACTGAACCATTGGATCCAGGAGGCCCGGCAAATGCCCAACACCCCACTACTGAGTAAGTATCCATGTAATTAAGTATGTAAGAAATTATCTTAGCCTATATTATGGAGATGTATGTTCCAATATTAGTTCATTTATATCACAGCTGCAGGTGTCTGTTCTATGAATCGGCGAGCCTATGCTGATAGGCTGGTGCGGTTGCGCCATCAGGCAGGTTAGTAATTATTTTGCTGGAATTGTTATAGAATATAAGTGAGACAGCTTGTAAAAGAGTTCAGTGTTGTCACATATTAATAAAGTTCAAATAAGCCTAGAAGAAATATTCTGCTAGTACTGTATGATTAGATAAGTGATGCAGCCTGTAATCCAGAAATAAACATTAAACAAGTGTGAAATAGAGATTTTCCACCTGTATTGTAATATCAGATAACTGCTTCAGCCTGAAAATGACTAGTGAACAATCTACAGAGGATAGACATGTGTCAGATACATCCCCTTTTAAAATCTGCCATATGAAATAAATGAGTCAGTTGGAAAGGATTGTTGTAACAAGTAAGAAATGTTAATAATGCCTAGAATTCAGTACCATCATGAATTGTAAAAATAAAACAAGTGAGAGTGTGAGAAAGAGGTATGAATTGACCAAGAAAGCTGTAATAAGTCTGGAATAAAGTTATACTGCAGTCAGTACATTATGAAATGAATGAGACAGCCACAACCAAAGAGTGAAATGGGTTTAAGAAAGTACTGAACCTGGAATGTGTCTGTCCCACAATTTGGATATGTTGCTGTACCCTTGCAATATGGAGATAGTATGGTTGTATGAAATACTGAACATCCACAGTTGTCTAGAGCCGTATAAATCAAATGTAGCAGGATGCTTTACCTGAACACAGCCAGATATGAACATGTATGAATACAAATGGAATGTATATTAATGTAGCAGTAACATTCCCACCACCAACATTCCTAATGTTACATATAGGAAACTGTACTAAGACATGTAGGGTATATATATCTGCAGCTACTAGAAATGTACAGCATATGTATAGGTAGTTTAAGTTGTTAATGTAATATTTCTTCACCCTACCCTATTTCACAAATAATGCCATTCCACACCAAACTGGGTATGTGTATTCACAATTAATTCCCATGGACATTTGTCCTGTTGGTTCATACATATCTGCATGTAAGTTGATGAATGTGCCCTGTTCACATATCCAAACCTGATGGCCTGTTGCCATCAATCAACCCTGCATGCTGTCGGATTGTGTACTGTTGTTCTAAATATGCATGTGTTATGCTTGCTGTTCAATGTTTGGAATTCATGGGTGTTTGGTTAATGGGAATACTGATGCATGCTGTTACAACTAATTTTGAATGGTGTTGTTTGTTACTAACCCAAAATGTCATAAAATACTGCTAAACATAACACAAGAGGGAAGGCGGGTTCCAGCGGACCCACCTCTCCCACCTCAGCTGGCGAGTGCACCTGGCACTACTGCCCAGGCCTGAACCTCCTCTGGTGGCCCTGTGCCAACTTCGGGTGGAAGCACTGCAGGGGATGGGGCTCATCCCCCCTCTGCAAGCGTGGCCGGAGGAGAACGTCCACTCACCCTCCAAAGTGTCTGGTCTGTGGTGCGTAGCGAGATCAGGCATTCTGTGCTTGAACCCCTACGTCAGCTTGAGGCACAGGTGGCACAACTCACGGGTGTGCCTGCCTGTCCTATACAGCCCCCAGCACAGCCCCGTCCTTGTCAGTGAAGGCGCAGTGGTAACTGCCCATGGGTGGGGATCTCAGTTCCACTGTTGCCATCTGTGGGCTCATGTGCTCACGATATCCAAACATCCGTCCCCGTCAATTGTGTTTCCACCGCACGTGTCATACGCCGCCCCTGTATGCGTCTTATTTGTCTTGTCTATTAACCTCCCCAACCTACCTCCCCAAATATACCTACTTCCTGCACCTCACATTCCACTCTCACCTGAAAAAAAAATAAAAAAGGGCACTCTGTTCCCACAAAAATATTACGCCCCATACATAGCTGCCCATTTTGCAGACATGTCTGCTGGACATGTCAACTGATAAGTAAAAGTGGCTGTACAACATATTTTGTTGTCCTCACCCCTCTCTCAGGGGTGGAAGGTTTCAAATTTCACACCAAATTACACACATATGCACAGCTGTTGCTGATAAAGAAATGGGCAGCTATGGGCCTTCCCTACATCCTTCCTGCAAATCCCGAGCTTGTTTTCCTACTGTCCTACCCTCTTTCTGCCCCCTTTTTCACCACTTTCCTATCTCCCCATTTTCTTTTCTTTAAAAGAAATTAGTGCGGGTGTTAGCAAGAGTAAGCACTTTTAAGCAGTAGTCAGCGGGTGTGCGCTGGTGTGTGCTTAGCTAAGCGTGTATGCACGAAGCTAAGCAGCACTGCGCATGCGTGAGCATCGCGCAAACCAGCGCAAACCCACTTACAACTGCTTAAAAGTGCCTTAGTCACTCTGAATGACAAGGCCTGTAGTCTGCTCAGCAGAAAAATAAAATTCCCCTGTTAGTCTCGAACCCAGGACCTTGGAAACACTAGTCTGCATGACTTACCCCTAAGCCATGACTGATATACAAGAACTTTGTGCTGAAAGCAATATATCATGAAATAGAAGGACTGAATGTAAAGGGAATATAGGAAGGCTATTACACAAAGCTTGTTTCTTGTATCTTTACTGGCAATTCTTGTGGAATTGCATTACATTAGTGTGATAAGAGAAACAGCCATGCTAGTAGGTAATAATGTTACAGTAGCACCTTGCAAACCCCACAGAGTATCAGAGCAGGATAAACACCACCATATTTGAATAGGTAAGAGGCCAGACCTCCCAACTGTCACTGATTTACAGGGATGTCCCTGATTTGCAAACAAATGTTAACTGTGCCCCACTGACTCCCTGTGAAATGTACTAACAGTAGGCAGAAAGGTGGGGAATCCCACATAATGGTAACTGTCAATAAGTTAAAGTAGACACTACTTGCATGTCAGAAATGGTGTAGTAATACATATGCTCAAAATACCCCACAGTCACAACTGCAGAATATCTGAAATATATCATGGGTGTATCCCACTGATATGTACCATTCCCTGAGGCTGCTCAAATATATACCTGAGAGTATCTGAGGCCTGCAAGGGTCTGAAACACACAGGTATATCAGCCTGTCTGCTGTTATACACTCTGCAAATAGCTGTAGAACTGCTTCCACAAGCACACCCTCATGTAGGAGTACAACCCAGAAATATCAAAGGATGTAGCCATCTAACAAACTAAGGACAGTATAGCAGTTTACAAGCACTGCATGTGCCTGATATTCATAACTGTTAGTACAAAAGTACGAGGCCCCACTACTGCTCAGCAGCAAAATAAGATACCCTTGTAAGTGTCAAACCCCACACCTTGGCCTCACTAAACTGCATGCAGTGCCACCAAACCACACCAAGCATATAAGAAATTGCTGCTGAAAGAAATATATCATGCATTACAAGGACTGAATGTAAATGGAAAATAGGAAAGCCAAAGCAACACATTCCAGTAAAGACAAATAGCAGGCCTTCAAGGAGTGAATGTAAAGGCTAAATAGTGAAGCCATAGCAAGACATTGCAAGAGCTACTGTTGTATACCAGCTAATCCACAAGTCCCACAGGAAAGTATATACTCCCATGTAAACAGTATTAGCATTATTAGGTGTGAGTTAACATACACACTGAGAAGAATGAGCTGGAAGAAGCAACAGTCAGGTTTCAGTACAACATGCATTTCAGTGGCTACAACACAGCCTTAGATCTGAGAGACATACCAACCTTTTGACTCACACAACAGTGTCCACAGCAAACCAGCATGGTCCCCACCTTGAAAAACTGAAATGCCTACGCCTACCTAACATAACATTTTATAGCACTGTCCTGAAATCACAGTGAGAACTGCAATTACCACACAGCAGGCTGCATGCAATTAGTAAATGCTGGCCAACAACTGGTGCAGAGGCCATCACATGCACATGTGCAGATGCCTACAAAAGCAGCCTGTACTCCCAGTCCACATATGCAATAATATCATTGCAGCAACTGGAGGGAGAGAGAGAGACAGACAGACAGAGAGAGAGAGAGAGAGACACCAAAAAGAAAAAAGCCATCAAGACAGCAGCAATCCAGCCAGCCAGCAGCAAGCCAGCCAGCCAGCAGCAAGCCAGCCAGCAGCCATCCAGCAGCAAGCCATCCAGCAGCAAGCCAGCCAGCCAGCAGCAAGCCAGCCAGCCAGCAGCAAACCAGCCAGCAGCCATCCAGCAGCAAGCCATCCAGCAGCAAGCCAGCCATCCAGCAGCAAGCCAGCCAGCCAGCAGCAAGCCAGCCAGCAGCCATCCAGCAGCAAGCCATCCAGCAGCAAGCCAGCCAGCCAGCAGCAAGCCCACCAGCCAGCAGCAAGCCATCCAAAAAAGTTGTCAGAAACAAAAGTAATGTAAACTACATAATCTAATAATCTACATACTGTGAACCCTCCATATGTGTTAGCAGTCTGTATCTATATGTATATAAAGATGTGCATAGGGCAAGGGACATACTGCAACTGTTAGTGAAGACTGGACATACATATGTAGTTGAAGGTTGCTATGTGCACATATCAATGTAGGTTGTAGTACAACGTACAATGTACAATGTAGGTTGTACAGCAATGGATGTTTAGAAGTATGTTAGTGTGTGTATGTGTATGTGTGTGTATATATATATATATATATATATATATATATATGTATATATATATATATATGTATATGTATATATATATATATATATATATATATATATATATATATATATATATATATATATATATATATATATATATATATATATATACATAGAGAGGTATGTATAAATAGACATATATAGATAGATAGAATATGTATATATATATATATATATATATATATATATATGTAATAGACACATACATATATAGATATCTATAGATACATACACATATACAGACAGATATGAATGTCTATAGATATGTATGTATATGAATATCTCTCTCTCTCTCTCTATATATATATATATATATATATATATATATATAGATAGATAGACTGAGAGAGGCACATGTGGGCAGATGTATTGCAACAGGTGCCTGGTGACAAAGGCATGGACTGAACACCAGTGTGGACACTGGAGTACCATACCCCATTCCAAAACACTTTAACCACTAACCACCACATAGGTGGTTGCCTGCCTACTACTGGATGTGTCAGAAGGGAACATGGGAAACAAGTGTACAATAGCCTCCCCTTTGATACTCACAGTGGCACACTAGTCTTGTAATCCCTGTACATGGTACGTGTCATCACAAATGGTGTGTCAGCTAGGGAAATTTAGGTCACTGTACCCCTCTACACCTCACAATGTCCTACACGGTATGTACCTCCCATGACAACTACAGCAAGGGAAAAGGACACAGACATACCTAACAAAAAGTGATAATGCGCTCAAACACATTCCCTATGCAGGGTGACTGACAAAACCACAGATAGAGTGCCTTTCATACTACCTGCACAGAGGTTACCACTGCTGGATATACAGAGTTATGTCACACACATACCAGTTGTCCAACCACCATGGTATCACCTCACAATCTGTCCAGCCTAAATGACCTATGGCCCCCATCCTTGTCACCGCAGTAAAGAGCACATGCGGGAGGTACAGGTTCCTATCCACAAATAAGCCATACCCTGGACTAAACTACCCAGCATTAACAAGCAAGGCTCCTTATTAGTAGATATCAGACATACCCATGATGAATGTTATGCAGATAGGTAATATGCCGTATGAGTCACCTCTGTGTAACTGTGTGACAGGAGCATGTCCAATCACATTACATGTGTCCCAAGGGGCAGGGTAGCATAACACTATGCTGCCATAGGCCCAGGGCCAATAGCATAGTACCTACCTATGACACAATGCACACACACACATGTAGTCATTGCAATACCAACTATGTGAGGTGGAATGAGTGTGCCACTGACTGTGTGCAAGGTCTGTAATGGCATGATTTCTCAGCATGACTTTGTGTCTGTCATGGTAGTGTGTGTCCTCGGTGTGAGGCCAGAGAAAGATGTGTCAGCTATTGGGATACAAACATACTACATTGTCATATGTTGTGCTGTGGTTCCCTGTATATGACTGCAGTGTAGGTAGGGGTATGGCAGCAAAGACTTGGGTGGATTTCCATTGAAATTGTAACTGTGCATTGTATGCATTGCATGGGATGACAATATTCCCCATCCATTAGCTTGATACATACCCCCAGTGTGAGGTTGCGCATTGGACCTCAAACAGTGTGCCGAGTGCTGGTGTATACTAGTTTGTTGTATGGAGTGTGGCAGGCACTGTCACACAGTTGTTGGCTGAGCACTGATATTTGTTAATTTACATGTGTATCCCCTGATAGACAGACAAATGCTATATATGTCAGTTCAGTGATATCAGTACAGTAGAGTATTATGTGTGCCATATTACTTGCTCACATATTTTTCTTTTCCTTCCAGGGCGATGTTGCATCAGCGCAACCCCTGTTATTCAGCTGCAGAGGATGAGGAGATACACCAGAGCCTGGTGTGGGATTTTTCCACACTGTTTTCCCGGACCAGCCAGAACCAGCAGGAGAGGGCTGCACTGTGGCAAGACCTTGTCCGTCGAGTAAATGACATAGGCATGCATAACCGGACATATGAGCAGGTACGCCATAACTGCAGTGATTTAAGTAGAAATGTCCATCAGCGTGCGTCTGATATCCACAGACAACAGCTTGCCACAGGTGGTGGGGTACCTCTCCACCCCCCTCACCAGACTGGAGAAGCTCCTCCTAAGTGTTGTGGCTCCAGGCCAACAACGACAACATCCACAGACATGTGTCATGATGGAGGCTGGAGCCACCCAGCATGTGGACATGGAGTGTGCAGGTAACATGCCATATCTGTAGTTGAGTGTTGTCTACACTGGTAGTTTATGCATGTGTGAGATGTGTACTGTGTGTTTAGCTGTTATCCTGGAAATTCTTGTGCAAGATTGATATTCTGAATATCATTAGTACACCTGTGAAAGCCAACTGTTGTACTACTATACTGTATCATACTCACAGTATCAATGGCACAGTTGTGCCCACTGACAATAACTGTCTTATTTGTGCAGGTCCCTCTGGAGTAACAGCAAGGCAGCCAATCCATGCTGGTGAGTGTGTAATAACAATACTATTAATACTAATCATAATAATAGTAATAATACCCTCAAACAGTATTGTGTCTGTGTTGGTTTGCAGGTGTGTGTGTGCTTGTATCTCATGTACTGAGGAGTGTGCATGTTTTCACGTGTGCATGTGCATGTGTGCATGCACATGTGTGCATGTGCCCATGTGCATGTGTGCATGTGTGCATGTGCATGTGTGCATGTGCCCATGTGCATGTGTGCATGTGCCCATGTGCATGTGTGCATGTGTGCATGTGTCTGTGTGCATGTGTGCATGTGTGCATGTGCCCATGTGCATGTGTGCATGTGTGCATGTGCCCATGTGCATGTGTGTATGTGTGTATGTTTCCATGTGCATGTGTGCATGTGCCCGTGTGCATCTGTGGTAACATTGTGTACACATCGTAAAAAGTGTTTCCTGTCTTCCTCTCACATGTTCTGATGTTGCTCTGCTGTCGTGCAGCAGGGAACCTGAAGCCACTGCTGGGGATAGTGATAATGATGATACATGTGTAATGGCACAGGGAGGTATGACAGGGTCTGTTGTTGGTCAGCCAATCGACAGTACACAGCAGTCAACCCCATCAATGCGCACAGTCATCCTACCGATACATCCATTGTCACCAATGTCCTTAGCTGAGGGACAGCATACAGTGGGCATTGACCAGGGTAATATGGTATCAGTGGCACATGCATCCCCTCACAGCAGCCATGGCCATAGTCCTGACATGGTACCACACAGGCAGATGTCCAGGGGTTCTCATGGGAGCATCTGTGGTCGTACTGCCCCTGTCAGACGTGCCCACAGAGGTCTTTCAACCTCAGCTATGTTCCGGGCTGTAATGCAGGCACAGGCACATATGGAACGGTACACCAGACAGGGTCTGAAGGAGCTTAGAGCACATCGCACTGCTATGAATGACACTATTCGTGATGTAGCGGCTGCCATCCATACTGTTGGCGAGGTCATTGACAGACATTGGGGGGGACATTAGATCTGTTCCACAACTACATGTCCATGAGCAGGGCAATGCAGGACGGTGGAGGCGTTGACATGGATGTATGCCAGCAACATCAGCAGCTGGCAGTCGTCGCGGATGACAATGAACCCGCAGCTGCTCCCATAGTGCCAGTACCAGCCCCAGGAATGCTGGGTCTGTGCTGTCATCAGACCGCCCTAGAAGACCACGTGCACGTGGCTCTGGACAGTCCCAGCAGGGACATGTGTCCAGTCATCACCCAACTGCTTCTGATGACAGTACCCAGTCTGGCTTAGTACCTGATACTGTCCGTAGCACCCCTGCCAGGCACAGGTATCCATGGCCAGAGACAGTGATCTGTATGACCTGGCAGGTACAGTCTGTGGCTGTCCACAAACACCCATATATGGCAGCCATGAGGTGGAACTGTGTGCATGCATACACACATGCATAATGCTAACACCTAGGGCTAACACATACATGCACACACTGCATCAACATTGCCCCATGTTGTACTGTTGTCCCTCACTAACACACACACACACACATACATGTCGATTGGATGTGTCAATGGCAGACTCTGGCATACCAAGTACACACCCTGTGCTTATGATGAAACTGTGCCACCTCCTGCAATCTGTAACATTGATGCAGGAACAGGATAGCATGGTGCTGATGCACGGGCTGACTACATAGAACTGTAGTAATAGTATCATGTTGTTAACAGTACAGTGTAATGATATAATTGTGGGTATATCCCAGCATGCCTAATGCATTAACAGTATGATTGTCATTGTAGTTTTTTATACACCACTGTTAATTCCAACAGTATAATGTCTGCACATCTTTGCATTCTGGTGGTAAGGCTGAAAACACAAACCCACCTACATAGGTAGCACAGGGGATAAGAAAATGGAAGTAATGATACTCAATGCCAGACATGTAAACCGCAAGATGCATGTGGTCCAAACTCTACTCAGCAAGGAGAATGTTGATATCTGTGCAGTGACAGAAACCTGGTTCAAGGCTCCCAAGAGCACCCTAGCACTACCAGGTTACACCTCATACCATGCTTTACAGCCCCAAAACATGGAACTAACTATGAAAGGAGGGTGAGTATCAATAAATGTCAAGGATACCCACACCCCCAGGTTGGTGCCACAGCATGAAGCATCACAGACTATCCACGTGCAACTAACAGTGGGTAAAACTGCCTTCCAGTTCATAGCCTGCTACAGACCACCCTCCTAAACCCAGGAATCCCACTTGGCCTACTTAAGAACACATGAATATATGAAGGTGTCTCCAAACAACATTATATTGGGCAACTTCATCTACCCACACATAGACTGGGAGCATTACTGTAGCTCCAACACCTAGGCCAAAGGGTCCTAGAATTCATAAACTCAAATGCTATGGAACAACTTGTTACCACTCCCACAAGAGGGGAAAACATACTGCACCTGATCATCACCAACATGGGGACTCTATGCTCCAGACCAGAAGTGTATCCCTCACTGGTAAGATGACACCATAGAGTAATCTCACTGTATATTTACATACCAACCGCAGCCCCTGCACAGAAAACCACAGTGAAATTACACACAGCTCAAAACCGAGACAGAGGTGGAATCCTTCAAAGCCCCTGGGCCTGTTAAAAATATGGCCCACACTGCTGAATCCTTTATAAACGCATTCTATGAACAACTCCAGGAATGCACAGATCATGCAATTCCAAATATAACCAAGACACAATCCTCCAAAGACAGGTGTCCTTTCTGGTGGACCCCCGCCACATAACAGAAAACAATAGAAGGAGGAAGCTACTACATGATCGACCAATATCCCACAAAGGGAAGGCATCTCTGATCAGTATTTGGACAAATATTATGGGTACTCATAAAATCGTCTAAGGCCAGCTTCAAAAGAAATATTGCACAAGACACTAAGGATAATCACAAGGCTTTCTTTACTTATGTTAGGAATCTGGGTGGGAATTCCCACCCAGATATGCTCAGAAGTTGTCCTAAATGACACAGAATACACCTAAGCCACATACATTGCCAACATCATTGCTGACAGGTTCAGCACAAACATCTCACCACCCTCCCCACCACAAGGGCAAATATATATCTCAGCAGAGTGATGCCCCCCTGACATCTGAGATGCTCAGTCACCCTCTTCAAAGCAGAAACACAGCATCAATGGGAGCAGACAGTGTCCCAGGCTGCATCCTACATGAACTCCAAGAAGAACTAAACACAAACATAAAACTACTGTTCAATCCCAGCCTTACTACAGGATATGTAGCCAAGGAGTGGCGTACAGCAAAAGTGATCCCTCTCCACAAAGGTGGTGCCTCAACGGATCCTGGAAACTATTGCTCTGTACACCTGACTAGCTTGGTCTGCAAAGCTATGGAAAGGATCATCATAGACCTCAAAAATAAAGTTATTGGGGACCTACAGACACTGGCTCCTACCCAGTTCTGCTTTGTTGAGGGCACATCCTGCCTCTTAAACCTGGTTGATGTCTTTGAAACAGTCACCAAGGCCAGTGACGAGGGGAAGGTGTTCAACACAGCCTACCTGGACCTAGCAAAAGCCTTTGATACAATACCCCACTCAGGCATTATAGAGACGCTCACCAGCATAACTGTAAACCCTTATGTCACTAGATGGATTGCAAACTGGCTCATGGACAGAACACACATGGTCAGAATTGCTGGAGCCATGTCACACTCCAAACCGGTTACAAGTGGCATCCCACAGAGTTCAGTCCTGGGACCTCTCTTGTTTGGTATATATTTCTCGGAGGTACAGGCCAACACAGAAGGTCTGTGGCTGAGCAGGTTTGCAGATGACTGCAAACTGTGCGCCATAATCAACTCACCAGCCAACAGAAGCATCCTACAAAAGGGCCTCATAGAAACAGACAGCTGGTGCCAGAGCCATGGCCTCAAGCTAAACGTCAAAACCTGTATAGTCATCCCCTTTGGCAAAAACTAAGTGCCCACAACTTAACACATAGGTGGTAAGCCATCAAGTACTGTACACATGATTAGGGACCTGGGGACCCGCGTTCATAGCAAACTGTCATTTGACAACCACATGGCTGTAGTGGTTACATAGACAGTTTATATAGGCCACCTAATCATGAAGGGATTCACAGCTAAATCACAGGAGGTCATCGTGCCTCTTTAGTCATCCCTCATCAGGCCCATAATTGAGTACAATGCCCCTTTTGTGGTGTACCTTATCAGACACCTGACCTGCAGCAACTGGAAAGTCCACAAAAGTACCTCACCAAGGGGATCAAAGGGCTCAAACAGATGCCTGACATATAGAACCATGTCCAACCTGGAATTAATGGACATGCTGCACCTCAGAAAATCCAAATCCCATGGAGGTATGTGCTCGTGACACTTGCACATCAGCACTTACATAAATAGGACATGCTGGAGGGACAGATTCATAACCCAGGGGCTCCCTTCACTCTGGAATAAAATCACAGTCCAGGTTAGGCAGAGTCCCTTAATGACTCTCTGCAAGAGGAATGTTGCTGAGTGGATGGGAGATTGTAGGTTTACCCCGGGTATCACTTCTGTGTCACTGTTACACAGAGGCTGAGTATACTAACCTGGAAAAAGGCCATATCGAAATTCATTTAACATGGGTGTAAAAGACAAACACAGTCTGGCTGGGCTTATAACTGCCCTAGGGCAGATAGCCTAGTATGAACCTATGAACCTATTACATGATGTATCCTCAACTGATACACAGATGTAGGAAACCCAGTGTCAGTGATATCCCTGCAGTACTACACTATACCAGTAGCCATTCTTACTGAGCCACACACATCCCTGTGAAGAATGCTGTTTGGCATATAGCAGTCTCACATACATGCCAACATAGTAGCGATATGTTAATCCATGACTGGAAATGTATACAGTGGCCTACAATGCATTCTGCACATGACACACATGACCACCACATGGGAATCATACAGATGCCTGTTGTCCAAGCCATGCTCTATTACTGTAATGCAACTGTAACTTTGTCATCAGCATGTACTTAACATAGTATTCCAGTAGCACCATGTAGGTGGCAGCACCCATCATGTAGAACGGGTAATGGTGTGTACATATGGACAAGTGTTTTCTTGTCTATCCTGTGATATTCACATTTCCAAAGGTATTGTGCAGTCCCTTGGTGTATCGCCTAAGCAAGAAGGTGTCTTTATGCATATCAGCAACAGTTGCCATACACCTACACTGGATGTCCATTGCTCACAGACTTTGCTGTGTTATAACATGTGTGACATATACTCCAGACATGAACCCTCACCCACATTAATATGTCACAGCTTTCATGAGTGTGTGTCATCCAGTTGGCCTAGGACACAGATCACTGCAGTAGCCTGCATTGTCAACAACATACATGTATGGTGTACAGTCTTGGAATCTGCAGGACATCCTGGCACAGGTAACAACTGTATTCACATGAGGCAGGCTTCACACATAGGAACTATTTAAGGTCACAAGTACATATCTCTATGTGGCACACATATACCTGATGTGTGCATTGAAATTACTGTTATAATTATATGTCATACTATAATAAAAACAACACCCACCACACATTGACAAACTGTGTGACAAAAAATACACATAGCATTTGTAGGATTCAAACCCCTATCTAAGTTAGGACACTTGAGAGAGACGCATTAGCGGAGGTCACTATTCACATTACTGGGTGGTTTCTCTTCTCCTGCTATACTTATAGGGTGCTGACATCATCAGTCTTTGCAAAGAGGAATGTACATCATGTAGTCTGTTATTCCAGTTGCCAAAAGGGCCATTTATTTCAAAGAGAATTGCACACACCCTGCCCCCCATAATAAAAGCAACACCCACCACACATTGACAAACACACACGGCATTTGTAGGATTCAAACCCCTACCAAACTATGTTATGACACTTGAGAGAAACGCATTAGCAGAGCACGCTATTTGCATTACTGGGTGGGTTCTCTTCTCCTGCTATACTTATAGGATGCTGACATCATCAGTCTTTACAAAGAGGAATGTACATCATGTAGTGTGTTATTCCAGTTGCCAAAAGGGCCATTTCTTTCAAAGAGAATTGCACACACCCTGTCCCCCATAATAAAAGCAACACCCACCACACATTGACAAACTGTGTGACAAAAACACACATGGTATTTGTAGGATTCAAACCCCTACCTAACTATGTTATGACACTTGAAAAAGACACCTTAGCAGAGTGCGCTCTTCACATTAGTGGGTGTTTTTTCTTCTCCTGCTATACTTATAGGGTGCTGACATCATCAGTCTTTACAAAGAGGAATGTACATCATGTAGTGTGTTATTCCAGTTGCCAAAAGGGCCATTTCTTTCAAAGAGAATTGCACACACCCTACCCCCTCTCCCAAACACTGAGCATTTGCAGGATTCAACCCCCCATCTAACTATGTTATAATACTTGAGAGAGACGCATTAGCGGAGCACACTATTCAAATTACTGGATGGCTTTTCTTCTCCTGCAGTATTTATAGGGTGCTGACATCATTATTTGGAAAGAGGTATGTACATCGATTACTATCCCTCAGTATGGGGGATAGCATATATATGCATTAACAGACGCCTACTTCAGGGTCACATATGCACATCAGCACTGCCAGGTTATGTTTTATACCATGCTTCATGACCACAGGACTTGTAACACACAACACAATCAGGGGGTGTATCCATATACATCACAGATACACACACCTCTCGGTTGTACCACTGCACTAAGCATGACAGGCCATACATATACAATTAGCATTGTGCAAAACTGACTTTTGGTTTGGTGTATAGTTCAGACCACCCCTCCCATATCCAGGAACCACACTTGGCTTCCCTGGGAACAGTGTAGGATATGAAGGTGTTCACATACACCATTACAGTGGTTAACTTCAGGTACAGGAATATTGAGTGGGGGAACTACTCAGGCCTCAACAACATCACCCTACATCCAGTACAATTTGTGAATCCATGTGCTATGGCAGAACCAGTCACCACAGCCACAAGGAGGAATACATATTGGACATGACCATCAGCAACATGGGGACTCTATGTTCCACACTAGAGGTAGACCACCATTGTTAATATCTGACCATAACCAAGTTTCCCTGGACGTCCATATCCCATCCCCACCCCCAGGCAAGGAAATCACTGCAAACAAAGTATTTTTCAAAAGCAGACTTTGCACTTGTGAAGACTGGGGTGGAATACTTCAAAGGCCCCATGCTGGAGGATTATACAGCCCAATCTGCAGAATCCTTTACAAATGCATTCTATGAGCATCCAGAAGGTTTACATTGATCATGCTATCCCAAATAAAACCAAGACTCCTCCACAACAGGAGACCTGTCTGGTTTATACCAGCCATATATAAGCTGTACAACAGAAGGAGTGAGCTAATATATTACAGAGCAATATCCCACTGAGGGAGGGCATCTCTGAACAGCATTGGCAAGACACTTCAATTCCTCACAATCATCACTTGCAAGTTTTGACAGTGAAATTGTCCAGACACTGCAGATAAGGCTCCCCTCAGTCTGGAATTGAATCCCAATTAATGTTAGACATAGCCCCTCGCCAACCCTCTTCTAGCAAACTCCAGCCACATGGATGTGACATTGCAAATTCAACCCCTGGGATCTCCACTGTGTCCCTGCTTGATGGAGGCAGAGCACACTAGCCTTAAACGGTGCCTTCTGTGACCTACTTTACAAAGGCACAGTAGGCTACTGTACTGGGGAGGCAGATGCCAAATACACTCTGGCTAGGCTTATGTATTCCCTAGGGCAAACAGCCTAGTATTACCCTCTACACCCATATGTTTATGTTTCGGATGCACAATATTTGTTGCTGATAAACTGTTTGCAGGTCTTTATTGCCATAGCTTTCCCTGTTTCTATGAACAACTTGTGTATCTGTGGAAGATATTTGAATATGAGAGGGTTCCACTATATTACTTATGTCTCTGTTGTCATTTAACTGTGTGCACTGGGCAGATTGCTGTATTGTGGTAGGTTCCTGGCTTAACACATACAAATGCCAGATATGTGTGGCCAACTGCTATACTGAGACATGGCCTAAGTGTGTGAGCATGTCCAGTTCAGGCTTTCCATGGTTTGTTGCCTGACATATGTCTCATTTATCAAAGTGTGTGGCATGTCCAGTGTGACCTTTCCATATGTTGAGATCTGAGGTTCACCACATTTGTGGTTGTGTGTGAACTTGAACAATATTTGACATTTATAGTTGTGTGTTGGAAGTCATGTTGTGTTCTTACTGCCCAACTGCTTTGTGTCTGAACCCAACAGGGATTATGCTGTGCCTGCAGGGTTTCCATGAGATAGTTTGCATACACTTGTCAACATTCTTTCATACTGACCAAACACTGTAATATTGTATAGTGTACTGGTTCAGTCCTTTCACTGTGGTGGACAGTATCCTGGGTTTCAGTCCTATCACTGCTTTAAATATTCATACTGAGCACACCAGACTGGTTAAGGGCCAGTTGTGCAAATATGACCATGTTGCATTTTGTTCAGCTATGGCCTACTTAAACCAGGCTTGTCCAACATTAGTAGTGTATTCCGCAACTTGAGTGGACATTGAGAAACACTAGGCTATGTGCCCTAGGCCATTTCTAATCCTAGTCAGAGAGTGTGTTTATCCTTCAACACACATTTTAACTGGAGTTTGCCATGACATTTTTCAAGGTTAGTATACTGTGCCTTTGTCTAACTGTGACATAAAAGTGATACCCAGGGTAAACCTACAATCTCCCATCCACTCATCAAGATTCCTTTTGAAGAGAGTCAATGAAGGACTCTCTGGCTAACCTGGACTGGGAGTTTAGTCAAGAGTGGAGGGAGCTTTTGGGTTATGGATCAATCACTACAGCATGTCCTATTTATGTCAGTGATGAGGTTCAGGTCTCTCATGTGCATAGCTCAATGGCATTGGAGCTAGAATAATGCTCCCAATCTATGTTTGGGTAGTTGCAGTCATCCAATATAATGTTGTTTGGAGAGACCTTCATATTTTCATGTGTTCTCAAGTAGGCCAAGTGTGGTTCCTGGATTTAGGAGGGTTGTCTGTAGCAGGCTACAAACTGGGAGGCAGTTTTAGCCACTATTACTTGCCCGTGGATAGTCCGTGCTGCTTGTTGCTGTGGCACCAACCTGGGGGTGTGGTTGTCCTTGACAATTATTGATAGTCACCCTCCTTTTGTAGTTTGTTCCATGTTTTGGGGCTGTGAAGCATGGTATGAGGTGTAACCTGGTAGTGTTAGGGTGCTCTTGTGAGCCTTGAACCAGGTTCCTGTTACTGCACAGATATCTACATTCTCCATGCTGAGGAGAGTTTGGACTGCATGCATCTTGCAGTTTAGACTTCTGGCATTGGGTAGCATTACTTCTAGTTTCTTATCCCTTGTGATACCTATGGAGTTGGGTTTGTGTTTTGAGCCTTACCTATTCAAGGCACTATGGGGGTGACAGCAGGCTTTGCCAGTATCCAAAAGGCCAGGGGTGATAGGTGCAAGCCATCCCTAGCGGGTGGAGCATCATGTCTTGCTCAGCATGTCATCCCAGGCTGACAGGCATTGGATCCCCTTTGACTAACAGCAATACTTAAGCCAATTGTTGTAATTGATCATCTTGTCTTCATATTGTGGCATCATGCTTGGTAAGGGTAGTATGTTAGTCAGGGTCATCAAGTTTGCATATACTACATGGTGTTACATTGCTTAACACATGGCAATCATGCCTCAGGTGGTGCTGCAGGGCTGCCTATGTTGGATGCACATACTACACTCCCTGTACATGTTTGAAAGCAGGTTGTGTCAACTTAGGCATCCCTTTTACTATATGTGTGAGTCAGAGAGAGGTATCATTTCCAGGGTTGCTACTGAGCCAGTGTATGTGCTATGCGTTGCCTCTTTGCCAAGGCCAGGGCATACTGGGCATGCCTCCTTCTGCCTACTGGGGCAGGCTCAGGTTGTTCCTCCTCTGAGTCAGGCTCTGCCTGTGATGGCCTTGGAAATGGTGGGGGGCTGTTTGGCCCGGGCCTATGCTGGTCCTGCTGCAGCTGTTTTCACAGAATCATATTATGTAGCATACCACATACCATGACAATTTGGGTACATGTAGTTGGTGAGTACTGCAAGGCTCCACCAGATGTGTCCAGGCACCGGAACCATGACTTGAGCAGCCCAAACACATGCTCTATTATATTACGTGTTTGTGCATGTGCCTCATTATGGCATTCCTGTTCAGGTGTGTGTGCGTTTCTGATGGGTGTCATCAGCCACGGCTCCAGTGCATAGCCAGCATCCCCCAGTAGGTGACCATGTGGGATGTCCCCATTGGCAAATGTCTGGTACAGCTGCATCAGATGCTAAATATGGGAATCATGGTAGCTTCCAGGGCAGCCAGCACACACATTCAGTATTATGCCCTGGGCATCACACATGACCTGGCAGTTGATGGAGGGGAAGCCCTTGCGGTTGAAGTAGACTCTACCCCGCTCACCGGCTGGTGCTTTGATGCGTATGTGCATGCAGTCTATTGCACCCACTACCTCAGGGTATTCCGCTGTTGGCTGGAAGAGACGCATATTGCTGGCCAATACCTCACGGGAATTGGGGAAATATACATGATCACCGACATGTGCTGACATGGCATCCAGGAACTGGTGCAGTACCCTGGATGCTGATGCCTGTGATATCCCCATCATATCACCAGTTGGTCTCTGGAAGGTACCTGTTGCTAGTATTCTTAGGGCAACACATACCTTGGTTTCCACTGGGATGGGTTCCCCTCTGTTGGTTCTGTGTGTGAGGCATGGCCTGCACAGCTCAACAATTTGCTGTAGGAGGTCTCTGTCCACTCTATAGCGCTCCACTATCTCCAGGTCGTGTAACCCCTGGTAGGTGACCCTGGGCCTGTACACTCTTCTCTGTCTCCTCACTGTGGGTTGTCTGGCAGCATTTGCATTGTCACCACCCTCAGCATGTTGCATATGTCGCCTTATAACAGCTATGGCAGCCCCTAGCATTTTTTGTCTGAGTGAGGCTTTTTCAGTTTTCACTTCTAATAGCTTACTCCAGTGTTGCAGTGTCTCTTGAGAGAAACATACTGCACTGTTGTTTGCAGAGTTTTAAGTGCTGGGCTGGGCTACTGTTCTGCCTGTGTAATTGCCTGCTTCTGATTGTTTTCACCTGTTACCTCTGCTAGTATTCCCTGGTAGCTTCCTACAATTTCTTCTGCTTCCTTTTTCCTTTCTGTTTCCTCAGGGGGGTGGTGACATGCAAACAAGCGCAAACACGCTCACAGCAGCTAACACGCGCGCACACATGCTTAGACGGACTAAAACTTGCTTATTCGGGTTTAAATGCGCGTACACCAGCGCAAATGAGCTAACAGGTCTTTAAACAAGCTTCTACATGCTTACTACAGCTGAAACGCGTGCACTCGCACTTACACGCGCACACCCTATCTTACTCGGGCCTCCGAGTGCGCACACGCGCGCATGCACATCCAGTAAGAAACTTTGGTGTTATCCACAGTGTACACCTTCCATTTCTTGGTTTTCCCATGTCTACTTCTTGACACACCTCTTTCCATAATGTGTGACTGACAGCTTTCACATGCCACTCTGCTCTACTGAGCTGCATTTCTTTCATACATACCCCTCTGTGATGTCACCTATCTCTTACTCTGTTACTCCCCCTTATCCTACTCCTACACTCCAGGGATTGTGCTTATTTGCTATGTAAAAGTGCGATTCACTATACTAACACTCATTTATATAGGATTGCCTACTAATGCTTAGTTACATGTCTTACACTGAGCTTCCCCCCTTAGCAACCCCTAGTCGGTGGTCATGTTGTTTTCAGCCTGCTATTCCCTTACATTGTAAATTCATGGTTTGCATAAAACCCACGTTTGTGGGTTTTAAATTTTTATTTTTCTGTTTTTTTACAGCGCAGCCCATTTGCGCGGTGCTGCGCTACAGTTAAACATCGGCGATCGCCGAAAAAAAAACATTTTTATTTTAATTTTCCATGGGGGTACGTTGCCAGTGGCCACATATTTGGCCATTGGCATGCTTCCTGGAACATATGCAACCTTTATTTGCAGCTGACAAGGCTCCATTGTGCTATTTGCAGAACGGTACTCAGTTGTCAACTGAGTACATTTCTGCAGATAACACGGCTCTTACACGGACAGGTTTGTGCTTCCTGGATCACAAAATTACCTCATTTGCATGCCTTTCGGCTGCAAGTGAGGTAATTTGCATATCCAAGCCCTGTCCGTGTAAGAGCCGTTTTAGGAGCTCTCTTACAGACTGTTCTACAGGCTGTTCGTGGATCGCTCGTCGGATATGATGGCTGCATGGAGTCTTACACTACTCTTAGACTCCGTGCAAGCCATCTTGAATCCTGCCCAATGTGTTCATGTTTGGAAATTGATACTATAAACAAATGTCAGGAGTATCTATGGGAATATCGGTAGCTAATACGTATGCAAATATAGTCATGAGTATGTGGGAAAAGGACAACCTTATGGCTGTAACCAATAAATACATCAATAAGAATTTGTCATTCTTCAAGCGTTTTGTGGATGACATTTTTCTCATTTGGGATGGTCCATTGTGTTGATAAAATGAATTTATAGAAGAAATACAGAACAGCACCACGTTTTTAACATTTAAAAAACAAGTTGGCTATAAAGCTATAGATTTCCTTGACATTCATATAGAAAAGAGCAATGGAGGTAGATTAGAAACCTCTCTATATAAGAAGTAAGTAAAAAAGAACACATATTTAGCAGCAGATAGCATACATCCCCCACACACATTAAGAAACATCATTAGAAATCAAATGGCTAGAGTCAGTAGGCTTAATAACATAAACATCACTTGTAATAGACAACTAGACATACTAGCCAATGAATTTGAACAGAGGGGGTATAATAAGCAACAAGCATTAGAAATAAAGGATGAAGTCATGTCTAAGTGTAATAATACTTACACACCAATCTTTTCTCATAAAAGTGTAGGCAACAAAATGAAAGATAAATCAAATATACATAAGGAATGCATATACATCATGAACTATGACTAAAGTACTAGAAACACAAGGCATATAATACACAAACATTGGCCCATGTTGTTTCTGATACCAGAAATGAACAGCATAGGTGCAAATCCCACTTTTATATACAGGAAATGTAACACTATAAAATAAATTATGTTACAAAGAACAACAAAGCAGTAGTTCACTTAAAAAGAAATATGTAGGAACATATAGATATGGGAAGTGTGCATGCTGTAAAGATATATATATATATATATATATATATATATATATATATATATATATATATATATACATATATTAGTAAGAGTTGTATAGATTCCTCGAGACAGAATTTTTTATTAAAGCCTATGGAAATTGCAACACTAGCAACATTATTTATACTGCAAGATGTGTGCTATGCACAGTGTTCCACATAGGAAAAACAAACCAAAAGTTTCAACAGCGTATAAGCAATCACATGTCTGAAATAAGGAGGCAGGTTATTGCTAACTCTCTGTATAAACATGTACTGAATACAAATGGAAAGCATGTATTTAAATTTTTAATTTTAGAAAATGTATCTCTAAAAACAAGAGGTGGGGACATTAAAAATTATACTGAAAGAAAGGAAAATAAGTGGATACTGCACTTTAATGCATGCACCCCCGCCCCCAGGTCTCAATTAAATATTTTCCTCTTAAACCTGAATTAAATCACTTACATAATTGCATTAAGTGACTATACTAAACATTTTATTGGTATTTTAATGTGTTCTGTTTTTTGTTTTTATGTTTATGTCTATATGAGTATGTATATTTGAAGCTTATAAAGAACAACTTTAAAAGTTAATGATTTTAACTAAATGATTATTCAATTAATGTACTAATTAGTAAGTATAAAAACAGTTAGAAGGAAAGTACAGATGCTACCACCTGAAGAGGCAGATACTTTCTGTGAAACTACTCAGTACTTGTGTTATTTGTTAGAATAATGGAAGTTCTTTTAGCTTGCTGTACTTGCAAGTATTACAGGGTGGTTCAATACCTGTTATGGAAACATTGCATTCATTTGTGTAATGCTTGTTGCTGTCTCTATTTCCCCTCCAGAGGTTGTATTTACATGTGTACACAGCTTCCTTATAACAACTTTTACGGGAATATGCTACCTGGAAAAAACATTGATGAGGTCATCCTGGCAAAAGAGCTATCTCTACTCTGAGAGTAAGACTTCTCCTATGTCAATTTTGAGTACCACAGTGCTTTCTAGATTGGGTACACTAAAAGGGTAGGATGTTTGGTACCCCTCATGCAAACCTTGTATGTGTGTGCATGTGTATCTGTAATGCTTGTTGCTGTCTCCATTTCCACTGCAGCCATTGTATTTAAATGTGTACAAAACTCCCTTACAGCAACTTTTACAATAACATCCTTTTAACACATGGATAAGATAGTCCTAACAAAAGTGCTACCTCTCCACAGCCCTTCTGAGTATTGTGGTACTCTCATGAGTGTATAAACTAGATAAGTAGGATTGATACCCATCATGGAAACCTTGTATGTATGTGTAATTAATAACTGTTGCTGTCTCCGTTTTCTGCACAGAGGTTGTATTTAAACGTGTACATGGCTCCCTTATACCATCTTTTACAGTGACAGTCTCTCTGAAGCACATTGATGTGATCATCCTGACAAAAGTGCAGTTTCTTTCATAAGAGTCAGACTTCCCCTGTGGCAATTACAAGTGTTACATTGCTGTCTCGATTTTGCAACTGAGATAGATAGGAGGTTCAGTACCCAACATAGTAGAATTGTATGCTTGTGTGTAGTTGTTAAGAGTTCATAGTTTCATAGGTTCATAGGTAGGTACTAGGCTATCAGCCCTAGGGCCCATACAAGCCTAGCCAAAAAATGTACCCTGGCTTTCGCCACCCAAGAAAATTATTTTCCTGTGCCCCTGTCGAGCAGAGCCACAGAAGTGATCCCCGGGGTGAATTTCCCATTTCCCATCCAATCATCAAGATTTTTCTTGAAGAGTGCTAATGAGGAGCTCTGTTTGACATAGATAGGTAGTCTGTTCCAGAGTATGGGAAGTCTCTGAGACAGGAATCTATCCCTCCAGCATGTTCTGTTTATTGTGGTGACAAGGTTAAGGTCCCTAGAGCATGTAGCTCAGAGGGATTGGGATTTCTTTAAGTGGAGCATGTCCAACAGCTCTGGGTTTGACATAGCTTTGTATGTTAGGCAGAGATTGCCCCTGAGTAGGCGATATGCGATGGAGTAAAGCTGTAGCTTTTTGAGACGGTCTGCATAGGGCATCTGTTTGAGGCCACTAATCGTCATTGTGAGGTATTTTTGTGGTCTTTCCAGTTGTTGTAGATTTCTTGTGAGGTACATACCAAAAGGGGCATTATACTCTATAATGGGTCTAATGAGTGATGAGTAGAGGGGAACAATGACCTCTTTTTTTCTGGATGAGAATCCTTTTGTGATGAGATGAGCCACGTAGAAGGATTTCCTGACCACTGTAGCGATGTGATTATCAAAGGAGAGACTACTGTCCACCTGTGTCCCAAGGTCTCTTATCACATTTTCAGCATTAAGTAGACTACCAGCTATGTGGTAGTTCATGGGTACAGAGTTTTTACCAAAGGGGATGACAATACACTTTTTGGCATTGAGCTTCAGGCCATGGCTTTGACACCAGGTATCTGTCTCAGTGAGGCCCTTTTGTAGTTTGAACACATAGTTAGGAGTTTCGATTATGGCTCCTAGTTTGCAGTCATCTGCAAACTTTGTTAGCCAAAGACCTTCTGTGTTGGCCTGCACTTCAGAGAAGTAGATATCAAACAGGAGAGGACCTAGGACTGAACCCTGTGGTACTCCACTTGTCACTGGTCTGATGTCGGATTTGGAATCCGCTACTTTCACAGTGTGGGTTCTGTCCGTGAGCCAGTTGGCAACCCATCTTGTGACATAGGGATTTATACCTAGTTTAGTGAGCTTATCTATAATTTCAGAGTGGGGGATGGTGTCGAAAGCCTTGGCGAGATCTAGATAAGCTGTGTGAACCATTTTACCCTCATCTATGGCTTTGGTGACTGCTTCAAAGAAGTCAATCAGGTTTAGGAGACATGATCTGCCTTTTACAAATACAAACTGAGTAGGGTCCAGAGTTTGGAGATTACCAATGTCTTTGTTTATGAGTTCCATGATGATACGTTCCATGGCCTTGCAGACCAGGCTCATCAGGCTAATGGGGCGGTAGTTCCCGGGGTCCGTCGTGGCCCCCCTTTGTGGAGTGGGATAACTGTTGCGGTGCACCATTCAGTGGGTACAAAGCCTGAGGTGAGGCTATGATTGAACATGGTGCTTAGGTAGGGTGCCAGTTCATTCTGTAGTTCGTGTAGAACGCAGCCTGGGATATTGTCAGGTCCCATGAATGCTGTGTTCTCGGCTTTGGAGAGTGTGTTTTTTACCCGTGCAGCCGTGATTATAGGAACTTTGCATTCTTCCGGTATAGAGATGGGCCCTCTAGGGGGTGAGAGGGGGGTAAAGTTAGCACTGAACCTATCTGCTAGGATGTTGGCAATATCAGTTGGTTCTGTATATTTAGTGCCATTATGCTGTAACTCAGAGCAGATCTGAGTGTTCCCATTTAGATTCTTGACATAGCTATAGAATGCTTTGTGGTTGTCTTTAGAGTCAGTGGCAATTTTGTTTTCGTAACTATATTTGGAGGATTTTATGAGGGATCTCAGC
This sequence comes from Protopterus annectens, assembly GCF_019279795.1. Taxonomy (NCBI): domain Eukaryota; kingdom Metazoa; phylum Chordata; order Ceratodontiformes; family Protopteridae; genus Protopterus; species Protopterus annectens. Next base: position 841,439,276 of record NC_056735.1, read on the forward strand.
TTCTTACTGAGGTTGACCAGGGAGTTCCTCCAGTCATGGGATTTTACTCTTTTTTGCAACAGTTTCTTTCTTCTGTTGTAGAGTTTGTTTGTGGCAGAGGACCACCAGATTGGCTTCCTTTTTTTGGAGGATAACATCTTGGTTCTATTAGGGATAGCATGATGCATGCACTCGTGTAAGTGCTTATAAAGTGCATTTGTGTAGGATTCGACAGTCATACCTCTATTGTCCGTATGCATGGGTGTCATGAAGTTTGCCACTTCTGTCTTAAGAAGTGTGAAGTTGGCTTTTGAGAAGTTTTTTACGATGGTTTCCCTAATTGGGGCTGGGGATGGGATGTGGATGTCTAGGCTGATAAGCTTGTGGTCGGATCTGACCAACTAGGAATTGACCTCTGGTGTGGAACACCAGTTTTCCATGTTGGTAATGACCAGGTCTAGGATATTGCTGCCCCTGGTGGGGGTGTGAATAAGTTGATCCAAGGCATTGGAATTTATCAATTCTAGAAAACGTTGAGCAAAAGAGTGGTAAACAAGTAGTTTTCCCAGTTAATGGTGGGGTAGTTGAAATCGCCCATTATTAAGGTGTTGGGTTGTACCCTAATACTTTCCAGTGTATCAAGAAATGAGGAGTGTGAATCCTGGGGCATGGTGGGTGAGCATGGATACATTCAACCTATACACTGATTAATTTTCAGACTAAAACAAGACTTCACCATGTCTTAAGGCCACACTTTACATCCACAACATCATTTCTACATAATGGTGTAGCTATAAATATTGATTGTAATGCAATGTAATGAATACTATTTTCTATGCATTATGTAAATGGAACTGCTTATTTAGGCAGTACTATGACCACAAATGTTTACTTTAATGCCTAAAATAACAGTGTCATAGGTTGACAGACAGCCATTTCATGTTTTTAGATGGGAAGTGATGCAAACATTTGTAAAGTGTGTGTGTGGGGGCAATTCCATCCTTCACAAATCAGGTATTTTTTATGGCATCAGTAAGGGCACACAACTGCACAATTGCATTATTCTCTCTACACCAGTGGTTCAACACACTGATGAGGTCTTTGTTTTGCAAGTGAACAGAAGCTATTTTAATATCTTATTTCCACTATGCTGCCTGCATGTGAGACAGTATTATCAATAATCTGTAAATAGCTAGATAGGCAGTTCTACTACAGCAGTGCTTAACTTCTTTAAGTTAAAATTTTAAGTTTGACTGCCAGTGCAGTGATGATTGTTTTACATACATACGTAGTGGTGATTTTTACATGCTCTGACAGGCCGTAAAAATAAATCTCCTTGGCAATACACTGCTGATGTCATCCCTTCATAGATGCTATCTGTTACAATTGTGTTCAGTATTTTCTCCTGTGGCACTGGATGCTGCTAATGTGTGGTATAGATGTTATAAGTGGATAGGTACGTGGTTTGATTCCATCACTGCTTTAATAGCATGACAGTTTTAACTGGCATATAATATTTTTCCCCTCACAACTACCTTTATTTAAACATCTAATTATGGGACAGAATTACAGTGGCACTCTGTGACACAAGCAAATCATAGAATCACCAGCGAGAACAACATTTTGTCCACACAATGGTTACATACTGCTAATATACCTGCAGTATGTCACATTTGAAGAGTGCATTCTCCTGTGTTGTGTGAATTGGATAGTGTACCTTGTACATGGTGTAACTATGTATGTAGGATGCTGGAGTCCAGCTGTAGGTGTGTCCCTCACTCTCATACTTTGTCTACTTTCCTGCAAAGACATAAATGATGTGTAGCTTTACAGTGTTATTGTGCACTTCAGGCACTTTTTATCATAAACAACCAGCTTATAAACAGTGGTGATGTCATCCATTTAACTAAACACTCCCTAAGATGTACCTCAACATAGCTCTGTGGTGCTAGCATTTCAGGCACAAAAGTTTAGCTTGTGATCTTGGGTAGTTCCTTGAACTCCCCCCATTAGTGTTCAGCGGACATTGTGTCAGTGCTATTGTAACTGTATTAGTCATTAGCAATGATATCATACACATTGGCTTTGTACACATAAAGAAGCTGGTCCCCATTACTGAAAGACATATGTAGGCCTCTAGCATGTATCCTCTTGCATGGGGGAAATGAGACACCATGCTGTTTGTTGATGATGTACTACAGCAGTCACAGGCACACACATTCCTTGCAAGAAGTACATGTCATGCCTTTACATGACCACATACTTGAAGTGAGATTTCTACCATAGTGTATTCAGCCTGTGAAATATCCATGTATTTTCTGTTGTTAAATGCTCATGTGGTCAGCATTCACACTGAGTGCCTTTTAACATTGTTGGCCCTTATACTGTAATGCATGACTGACATGTATCATGGTGATAATGTGTCCATTGACATTGTAATGGACCATCTAGATTCCTTTCATTCCAATTACTGTTTAATACACATACAGATGATATAATAATTTAGCATAGGTGGTTTGGCATACTTGTTATATGACTTCTACTGTGGCACTCGTGTTTCATCCATATGTCATTAGCCCTCAGTGCTGTATCTCTTGCTGTTCAATTCCTGACAGGGGCAACATTATATGAGTAAAATGCCATACAAAAAAAATATATATCTACTCATTATTCATTTTTATGTTGGACAGTGATACATCATCACCAATTGTGATTGCATTGCATTAAAATGTTTATTCAGGCCATGTCACCATGTAAGTCCTCCTGTAGCATGTACACTGAGTAATGGCATTTATTGCGTACCTACCCAGATATACTTACTGATGTTCACTTTTGGGACAGTGCGTGTCCTGCATGATGGAAATAGCTTCCTTGTCAAAGGCAATCAGTCATATTGTAATGCTCAGTGTTGTGCAGACATTAACATGTGGAGCTGGTGTCTGGCATTCTGACTAACTTTGATTGCTCATATGATATCCATGCTTCCTGTGTTGACACTCACACATTCAGTTCAGTTATTTGTTACTGCCTCCATTGCTATCTGGTCTGGCACAGTCAGTCAATACAGGGGTCTGAAGAGTACCTTGTTTAACAGGCAGGGGTTTGAATCTGCTAACATCTGTCTGTCAGACTTCAGTAGCTTACACATAGTCACTGGACAGCTTTTTCATGCACTATCATACCAAGCAGGTTGTCAGTACACCTTATATGATATGATAGTGTTGTCTCTTTTTGGGGGTGTTCTTTCTTATGTGACTGATACACATCTCTGCCACCCCTGATTGTTATGCATCTCTCTGATATCTTTTCTGTATGTGTTCTAACATGACATGATAAAAATGTTTCTTAGTTACTAAAAACGTCCAAAAACGAATAGGCACAAGACTTTGTGACTTGGATTCTGTGCAGCCAGATCGTTTTTAACTTTTTGTTGCTTGACAGTTACCGGAGTGTGCACAGGACTACTGATTGCTGTAAGCTTGTTTTACTCAGCTATTAAACCTTGTTGGACTTTGCAGTGTACGCTCGTCTTGTCTTGTGCCTAAAAATGTTTCTTAGGTCATTCTTTGCTCATATGCATTACCTGTTCACAAGATAATTATACTGTTATTTGCATGTTATCTCCTACATGTGTTTAATACTGCTATTGTTTCCATCACCATATATGGCTTAATGGCAGAGGTATGATTCCATAACCATGTCTATTTGTATGGAATGCAGGGTGACCATCAGGAGATGTGATCGGGCTTCTTTGACAACACTTTTTATTGTATTGCCGATGTTGAATTGGTGTGCTGTCACTGTTTCCTGTAATTATATGTGAGCATGCCCAGTTTTAGTATGATGTATGTTTGCAAGTCTGCAATGGCAACATTGTCTCCTGTCATGTCATCGCCCAGTCTTGACATTAGTCATTTATGCATGTTGTTTGTTATTAGATTGCAATGTCTCATTTACATAAACATACAATACTACCTGCCTATTACATGCACTAAGGAGATGAATCCCTTTACTCTTGGTGCCATAATCATTTCTTTGCATAGACATCTCTATTTCTGAGTTACCTGACAATACAGTTATAATGTCCTTTTGTTCTTCACCGATGCTGTCAGCTTTTATATATCAGTTCCTTGTATATACATTTTTATATGCTATGACTGCACTCTATGCATTAACGCCATAATGTATCTTCCATCCTTGAGAACTGTTATCTGATGTCAACCATTTAATTAAAATGCATATCTCAGCTACAGTCCCCTTTGTCTCAACTCAGCTTTATGTCCCTGTCAACATCCTTTATTAACTTGTGTGTTATTTTTGATGTGTGCACCTATGAGATTGACATTCACAGTAATTATCATTACATCAGTCTTGCAGATTTTATGTCCATAATTATTCTTATACACTTTCATCACATTTGCTTGCAAGATGTGAGTACACTTTAAACATTTCCCCTCTACAACATTACCATGTTCTAATATCACATTTTTGCACCTATTCCCCCATTTCACTTCACTTCACTTCCCTCATTCTGTACCGTGTCCCTGTACTTGACTACAGCATATGGTCTTTTCTGAGCACTTCCTATATAAAATCCATTTTGTTTACGTGTGTCATACTGTATTCCAGCACCTTTCCATGGCCGCAAGCATTATTGCTGGCCACATAAGGGTGATTGCATCCATGGAGGAGTGATGAGCAGCATCCATATTCGATCAGTTCTGCTGCTCAGCATTCTAACATCCTTACTTTGTGTCGGTGCTACATGGCACCAACATGATTTTTAATGAATCCCAGGGCTTATGCTCAGTGAGTGCTGTAGAAAAGATTAATTTGGAATAAAGCTTTTTCTGTTTTTATTTCCCATATTTTGAAAATGAAAGCTGACTTTTCATTTTCACTTGAAATTGAATGTGTTTCAATTCTGAATAACTGCTGAAGGCTGTTTTCATTAATACATATATATATATATATATATATATATATATATATATATATATATATATACACACACATATACACACACACATACACACACACACACATACATATATCTATATCTGTAAATATAATATTATATATATATATATATATATATATATATATATATATATATAGGCCCCCTTCTATGGCTGAGACCATATGATCAACATTTGAAATGTCGACCATGAGGAACTGGCATCACGCTACAGTGCGGAATGGAAAGATTTCCACTTCCACACTGTAATGCGATCTCAGAGTTGGTATATTAAAGTTACGGGAGGTGCAGGGGGGTGAAGTCCACTGCTAGCAGCATTAAGGTAAGTTTGTGTTTTGTGGTTTACTTGAATGGTCAAGATTTCAAATGCCGATCATATGGTCTCTGCCATATAAAAGTCGACATTATGAAATTTCGGCCATATCAAGTAGACCCATATACACACATATATATATATATATATATATATATATATATATATATATATATATATATATATATATGTGTGTGTGTGTGTGTGTGTGTGTGTAGGTGTGTGTATGTGGTTACTTGTTATGTTAGCTGAGGGTTATATTGTCAGCAGGTGTGTGCACTTTCACAACCTGTCAAAGCTGAACCAGCTTTCAGTAACTAAGCAACTTTCTATGTGTTTGCTCTTTTATTACAGTTTTGCGATCGTGGAGTTAGTATATATAAGTAAAGAAGTATTGGGGCACTACTCCTATATTCAGGGGTTATAAGTAAGGAAGTGTGGTGGCACTTCCTCACACCTACAAACATAGAGCATGTTTTGTTTTGTTTTGTATTTGTTTTATTTACTGCATTGATTGTGTTACAGGTATTGTGAAGTTATGGTTTTACTGTGAACAGTTTAAAAAGGAAGCTATTTTTTTTTCTATTTACAATTGGTTTAGCTCTGCTGATGTTTTTTGTATGACCATTTGGACCCACATAACTTTATTTTTCTCCTTCACTTCCGCTTCTAATCTCATCACCTCAGTTGATTTCAGTTTGTGATCACTGTCTTCTTAAAAGTGATCCTGAGATGTCTTCTCCCCACTACTAACCACCTTTAGAGGCAAAGAAATTGGCACAGTATGCTCAGGAAACTAACAGTGCCTCTTGATTTTAAATCCTTGGTATTCACCTGTCCTTCCTCCTTCATTTAACTCCCAGGTAAGAAATCATATTATTGTCTCACCTACTAATCAAGCAAAAGTAGGTGCTCTAGTCAGGTGCTGCTTATCACCTTCACACATTCTAGCATTGTAATCTTTCTATATTTTCCTATAAGAATGTATTGCATTTCTGTTCCTACCACCTGCATGCATGGTTTACCTCCAAACTCAATCCATTCCTGTTTCCAGAGGCACTCACCCCATTCTCTTCAATGCTAGGCCCCACATTATAAGACTGAGTTTCACTGAATCTCACTTGACAAAGTAATCTTGAGGATCTCTCTGGATAAAGTCTGCCAATTCAGTTCTTATGAATTTTCCCCTTTGTCTCTCTCAGCAATAAAGTATTTATGTTACACATTGGGAGTCGTGGCTTATAGTCCCCTGGTATTCTGAAAAAAAAATGATTGGTGATTGACTACTAAGCTAATATATGCTCAACTGACATTAGAACACATTGCACTATATCCAATCCAGTACATCTGCTAACTCCAGTCTAAAGATTGACCAGTAATGTAGCCTGTTTTCTGCTCAACCAGAGGATGTGATAAATTGAATCTTTACCAGTGTGTAAAATGCACTAAATGTGTTTATAAAGCTGAGGGCACCTCTGTATTCTTTCAGCACTAGTGGGGCTTTAAAATGTGTTTCCTGCCATGGGTCAATCTTGTTCACAAATCAATCTTGCATGATGTTAAAGTCATTCCCAATTAATAATGGGTAATCCCCTGCATTCAGGGATGTTTTCATTCGTATGTATCATAATTTTTCCCCTTGCATGTTTCTTTTTTAAATTTTAATTTAACTAAATGCATTTAATTATCCTTTGTTAATGAGATAAGATCCATTATGCAGAAACTGATCTCCAGGGTGATCTCAGAGCTCTTGTCTAATTAAGTGGCTTGCTCATTGTCAGATTATACTTATTAAAGTTGGCTCTTCAAAACTGATTGCTCTACCCACAATGCAATGCTGCCAGCCATGAATGTGGCTGTTATGTTGTAGCAATATGTACATAATCCGTGTAATGTTTGATAAAGCACATGCTGCAATAAAATTTGATTTACCGAGCATCAGAATGACAAATGAGTGTCAGTGATGAAAAATGCATTGCTCTATATTAGAATCTTCCCTTAGATATAATTTGAAAATTATTAGGGTTGTGACTTACCACTCTGTTTTAATATCGTCATAAAATAAAAACCAATACAAGTGCAGCTCTGTCAGTAACGATAATATGTTTGCAATTCACTGACCTTTGCTTTCTTGGTTTTTTTTTAAACGAGGCAAATATTCTAGTATGGGTCTTTCATTTGCATCTCTGGGGACTAATAATATTGCAGCGATAAATGGACTATGCAGAAAAGAGAATAACATCTCATGACACATCTAGTACACAGTCAGAACAGCTACATCATTATTTCTAGTAACCATCAACTGGTGTCATCAAACTACACTTCGAGATGTATAAAAAATAGAAATAAAACTCTTAAAAATAAAACTCTTAACACATGTATATGCAACTACACTAATCATTTACAAGTTATGGTGCGATATACACATACTGATTAATTATGCTTTTGAAATTATATGTATATAGATGCTAGAAGAACATTTCTGAGAATAGCTAAATATAATTTCATCAGATCATTTTTAAAGGTTTTTCCCTCAGTATCATGGTCAAGGTGTGAGTTAGAAACAGAAGAGGATTAACATGTTTGGTTTATGAAGTATTCATCATTGTTTTCTGGTACATTTAAACAACTATGGTTAACTTATTTATGAATGCCAGTGTCCATGCCACAAAAACAAGATAAAGATATCATAAATTAAACGCATATCTGATTAATAATGGCAGGAGTACTAATGTTGCTTTTAACAAGAGACTAAACAAATTCCTTTATTGATCAACAGTCTTATGTGTTTGTGTCCCAAGTAGCTACTGTCACAAGAAAACATATTCAGGTAATTTATGAATTATTTAGTGCACCTACAGAAATTGAAATGTATAATTTATTATCTTTACAATCCATAAAGAATAGTGTATGTTGCATAGCTTGCTGTACTACAGCATTAATATTATTATATTTGGTAATATTATTGAGATAATTTTCTTCTGCTTAATACATACTATATATGATGTCCTAATCTGTTGTCCACAAAGAAAAAAAATCAGTTCCAATAACAATGTAGTATGTCAAATAGTATTAAATGTGAAGGAAAGTTCTATGTTTGGAAAGGATTCTTCAGTTTGCATTTAAGAATGAGTGGGATTAGATGGCTTTAATTGAGACAACCTTGCTTGCAATATGATTCATTAACCATATCTAGAAACATGCCTGTTTAATGGCATGATGGACTTTTAGAGTAAGAACGTACCTTTTATTACCAAGGTGCCATGATATCAGGGTTACTTATATGTAATACTCTCTTTTTATATAAAATGTACCACACACACACACACACACACACACACACACACACACACACACACACACACACACACACATGCGCGCACACACGCACACAGGTTGGAAGATGGGTAGACAGAGAAATGCACACACATCATAATGTGTTCTTAGGTTCTTAGATAAATGTGTGTGCGTGAGTGTGTGTGTGTGTGTGTGTGTGTGTGTGTGTGTGTGTGTGTGTGTGTGTGTGTGTGTGTTTATACATATGTATGTGCATGTGTGTGTGTGTGTGTCAGAGACACATAAGTGGGAAAGTGAGAATTTGTAGGTATAGTTATGGGGTCCACAGCCCCTTGCAAAAATGTTTTTGTTGTGCTTCGGCTGATGTTGATATTTTCTGTTTTAACATTCAGGACTAATTAGAAACATTCCAAGTGCCTAATTACAGTGCTAAATATCAAGGATGTTGCAAAGCAAAATAGCCACTCATGCTTAACTGGGGACAGATGCCCATTTTCTATTTTATAAGAAGAAGGATTGACAGGAAAGTTAACAACCTAATGACTGGTGATGGGAATGTGTAGCCTACAAAGTATGGGAAGGACATCTAAGGAAAAGGAGCACCAGAATGTGGCTATGATGTGGTACAGGGGATTAGTGTGACTGGACCAGAAGAGAACCTGCTTAGACATCCATCACGTCTGTGGATGACATCATGTGCAGGCTCTATCTCTGCTGACTTCAAGGTCAGGCCAGGCTGATCACAGAACTCTATCAGGAACTCCAGGATGTACACCATTGTCACAATACATAATTCCAACTACTGGTATACCTCAGTTGATACTAGCTGTTGTATCTGATGCCTGTGACTTAGGGAGACTCCGATAGAGCCAAATCATGGCATGCAAACAGACAGCCAATGAAAAAGTTAGATAAGCAGTTCTTATCATAAAAGGCTGGCCCACTATCTTTAACCTCTGCCTCCCACTAGAAAAGCAGGCCAGTATGTTGCTTCCACGAGTCACTATAATAATGTTTGCTCTGCTTAACAGTGCCACATTCCACACTGACAAGCTGGTGACAGGCATCTACTTTTTATAGTGCTTCCATCATAGGTTCATAGGTTCATAGGTAGGTACTAGGTTATTGGCCGTAGGGCCTATATAAGCCTAGACAAAAAGGTACCATGGCTTTCGCCACCCAAGAAAATTATTTTCCTGTGCTGCTGTCGAGCAGAGCCACAGAGGTGATCCCCGGGGTGAATTTCCTATTTCCCATCCAATCATCAAGATTTTTCTTGAAGAGTGCTAATGAGGAGCTTTGTTTGATATAGACAGGTAGTTTGATCCAGAGTATGGGAAGTCTCTATGACAGGAATGTATCCCTCCAGCATGTTCTGTTTATTGTAGTGACAAGGTTTAGGTCCCTAGAGCGTGTAGCTTGGAGGGGTTGGGATTTCTTTAAATGGAGCATGTCCAACAGCTCTGGGTTTGACATACCTTTGTATGTTAGGCAAAGATCACCTCTGAGTAGGGGATATGCGACAGAGTAAAGCTGGAGTTTTTTGAGACGGTCTGCGTAGGGCATCTGTTTGAGGCCGGTAATCCTCTTTGTGAGGCATTTCTGCAGCCTTTGCAGTTGTTGTAGGTTTCTTGTGAGGTACATACCAAAAGGGGCGTTGTACTCTATAATGGGTCTAATGAGTGATGAGTAGAGGGGAACAATGACCTCTTTTTTCCTGGATGAGAAACCTTTTGTGATGAGGTGTGCTACGTAGAAGGATTTACTGACTACTGTAGTGACGTGGTTATCAGTGGAGAGACTACTGTCCACCTATGTCCCAAGGTCTCTTATCACACTTTTGGTGTAAAGTAGACTACCAACTATGTGGTAGCTCATGGGTACAGAGTTTTTATCAAAGGGGATGACAATGCACTTTTTGGCATTGTATAATTTGAGCACTAATCCAGACCATCTTTTTTTGGAGAAGATTCCCCTGCACTCTAGTGGCAGGAGTGTGCAGTTAGAACTTGTCTGATCGAAGACTGCTGGAACGGGACTCAGTTTTTAGCTATTTATTGGTTAATTGGTTAATTTGTTTAAATCAGTTTGCTCGTTTGCTACTGTTATATTAAAAAAAATACACTTTATGCATCGCCTCTTAGCTAGGGTTAAACTATTCTCAACACCATAAAGTCTGCTCTTCAAATTTTCCCCTTAGAATGAGACAATTTTTTAGTTTTAGCACTAAAATCTGTTTCTTTGAGCTCAGCACTTGTTCAGAAGTCATCGTAATCACTAAATAAGGTACAAATTACTACAGCACTCAACTTTCCTCACTTGTCTAGAGGAAAACCGTTTTTAGTACTTAATAAATAAACACCTATCCAGGCATGTCTAAGGGTCAGCTCCCAGTGTTTTCTCCTACCTACCTGATGAATCTGGGCATCGTACACAGACAACCCTCTCCTCCTACCACCCAACACTACAACCTGTGAGAGATGCACTTATATAGTCAAACTGGAAGCAAAGCTCCCTTCACCCAAGACTGGACTAGACAGTCAAGAGGAGAAGTTAAATACTTGCACCACACCACACTCATCACATAGTCCCTCAAAACCTACACCACCAAAACACACACATAGAAACACAAAACACACACCTACATTTGCGGAGTCTCTCAATAAAAATCTGCTCAAGCAACAGAGACCTCCAAAACAGAAATTCAAGAAACCTCCACCCCCCAACACAACCCAAATGACACATAGCCCACAAACTCAGTGTGCCACTCAACCACAGCCCAAAAGGCATAATAACATACCCAACACTCTAGTCATAGGTGACTCTATAGTTAGACACACTGATGCTTCACTCACCAGGCTAAACAAAGAGAAAGTTACTGTCAGCTGCTTGTCGGGTGCCAGAATCCGCCACATAATGGACACACTCAGGTCACTCCACAATATGTACAAATATGACTCTGTCATTGTCCATGTTGGTGTGAATGATCTGAGATGTACCTCCCTAGACTACATGAAAAGAGACATGGAGGAGCTCTCTGATATGACCCTAGCCCTGAGTAGCATCCTGCCATCACCCAGAATGATACCACAGTACAAGGACAAAATGATTGACTTCAACAATTGGCTAAGCTTCTGGTGTCATTCTAAGGGGATTCAGTATCTGTCTGCCTGGGGTGACATGATTGACAAACCACGATGCTTTGCCAGAGATGGCCTGTACCTGCCGCCCTTGGGATTCCAGATACTGGCTAAGGCTCTTGCCACCCCTATAGTGCCTTTTTTAGGCAAAGTTCAAATGACAAATTCACCACCTTAACAGGTACAAGTAAGCAAAATCTGAGGGTAATGCTACTCAACGCTAGAAGTCTAATCCTCAAAATGCATTCACTCGAGGCACTCCTTATAATGGAGAACATTGATATCTGTGCAGTGACAGAGACCTGGTTTAAGACTCCAGAAAGCACCCCTGCATTATAAGGCTATAATTCATACCACACCTTTCGGCAACCTAACCTGGACCGAAACACTAAAGGTGGAGGTGTGTCCATATTCATTAAGGATATCCACACTTCCAGGCTAGTTGCTCAGCATAATGCATCTGAGATTATCCAAGTGCAACTAACTTTGAGCAAGATCGCAATCCAAATTGCAACTTGCTACAGATCCCCCACCATGCCCCAGGATTCCCACTCCTCATTTCTTGATACACTGGAAAATATTAGGGTACAATCCAACACCCCTAATAATGGGCGATTTCAACTACTCACCATCAACTGGGAAAATTATTCATGTACCAACTCTTTTGCTCAACGTTTTCTGGCGTTCATAAATTCCAATGCCATGGATCAACTTATACATACCCCTACCAGGGGTAGCAATATCCTAGACCTGGTCATTACCAACATTGGTGACCATTGTTCCACATCAGAGGTTCCTCGTTGGTCATATCCGACCACAAGCTAATCACCCTAGACACCAACATCTTGCCCCCACCCCCCATTAGGGAAACCACCATAAAAAAAATTCTCCAAAGCCAACTTCACGCTTCTTAAGACAGAAGTGGCAAACTTCATGACACCCATGTAGACAGACAATAGAGGTACAACTGCTGAATCCTACACAAATGCACTTTATAAGCACTTACATAAGTGCATGGATCATGCTATCCTTAACAGAACCAAGATACTATCCTTCAAAAACAGGAAGCCAATCTGGTAGTCCCCTGCCATAAATAAACTCTACAACAGAAGAAAGACCAACAGGTGTTCTTGATAGTCCCTGTGTCACAGATATAAGCATATCCTTGTTTCCTGGTTACATTAGGGTGGTGCCCTGTTGAACACAGTGCCTGAAGAGTCCATACCCACTCAATTTGTCTTTTTGTGGACTAAAATGCTAGCTTTGTGCACATAGCCACAAGTTATGGCATCATGTGCCACATATCAAGCACCAATGGTGCGCTAGCAAAAATGTCACTAGCACAGTGTCATGGTGCAACAAGATTAACAGGCTCCATGTACATGCTCCTGGGGACAGGTGTGTGGCTACCAAATGGAGGGATGGGGCAGTGCTGTCAGATAGGGTTCCGCCGCACTCGTGTGCATGCACACACACACACACACACACACACACACACACACGCACACACACACACACACACACACACACACACACACACACACACACACACACACACACACACACACACACATACACACACACACACACACACACACACACACACACACACACACACACACACTCATAAACACACATGCACGCACACACACACACACACACACACACACACACACACACACACACACACACAGACAGTTGCACACACTGCCCTGACATGTGTAACCCACAGGTATATCTATGTTGTCAGAGATCAAAGAGAAAGTTAACATCTGAAA